>NC_069501.1:195094449-195239449 GCF_027579735.1 Bombina bombina | reverse complement strand
TGCTGGTGCAATGCTGAATACGGCGAGCGTATTGCTCACTGTATTCAGCGAGGTCTGGCGGACCTGATCCGCACTGTCAGATCAGGTCCGCCAGACTTTGATAAATTGGGGCCTTTATGTCTATTATCTTGCTTGATTAAACGTTATCCTTCCATTCTATTTGACCAAGTTCAAACATCTTTCTTCCTCAATGGAAATCAGTAACATCTCCCCTTTCTTACATTTTTCTTGATTCACATAAATACCATTATTATTCTTCTAAACTAACCCATGCATTTCAGCCATTTCCCAGACTGCCATTTAATTCTTCATGAAAAAGTTGAAATAAAAATAAATACAATCAGAAAAGAGCAATCAGCTTGAAGAGCCGAAGGAGAAGGAACATAAGGTTAAGTTGTAAGAGAACAAAGGCCATAATTGGGAATGGAAGGTATGAGTATATTGTATTATTATTATTATGATTATTATTATTATTAGGTATTAGAACTAATATTAGAACTGAAATGGTATCATTTTAGGCATAAAATTGTCAGGCAGAATTATATACATTATATGCAAATAAAAATACAATATACACATACATTTAGTAAAATAGGCAAATAATTCCCCCTTTGTGTATACATGCATCCCAAGTAACAGTATTTTTGTCATTGTATTCCCATGCACAGTGTACTGTGCTGCTAGTACATCTCAATTAGCAAATCATAGAAAGTACACCGAAATAGCCACAATTATCCCCTACTTATAGATATGCTATTGGGTACTTTGATGCCTGTGCTTTACTACTATAAACAGTCAATAATATATAAAATACCCGCTAGGCACTAGTCAGCATTCCATAGGCAAAATAAACATCACTTCACTACCTGTCAAGGCAACCGTAAAGATGGTATTAAACTGTCAAAGTACTTTTGATGGTAAATTATCACCTGAATTATCTTTAAACAACTTTAACGGTGCAATTTAGTTCCGTTTTCAAATTTGCATCATTCTTTTGGTATCCTTTGTTGAAGAGTAAATATAAGTAGGCTCAGGAGCAGCAATGCATACTGGTTTCTAGCTGAATACATCTGGTGAGCCAATGACATGAGTCATGAGGAATATATATGCAGCCACCAATCACCAACTAGTTCCCAGATGTGCATTGCTGCTTCTGAGCCTACCTAGATTTATTCTTCAACAAGGGAATCAATAAATCAAATCTGATAATAGAAGTGAATTGGACAGTTGTATAAAACTGAATGAATTGAATCATGAAAGAATTTTTTTTATTTTGTTTATGTCCCTTTCCTTAATTTGCTACTTCCTCATTTCCTACACATTTTTCTTGATTGTAAAACATTATTTACTTACTTACATAATTTATCCAGACACTCTCTGGATTTTAATATGCTGCAATATATCTATATATATATACACATATTAAAACATCCTTAATAATTTAACTATGAAAAAAAAATATTTTACCTGATGCTATACAATACATTTCCATTTTTAAAAATCCTCAGTAATTTGTTATCAGTTGTGACATCATGAAAGTTTGCTCCTTTTTCATTAGCAAAGAATAAATCAGGTTTCCAAATAGAATCCAACATGGAAGGGTCCAAATCCAAAGAATCATCAGGGTATTCACTATAAGACAATCGTGGGTCGTTCCATTTTTGTCTCAAAAATATGTTCACTCTGTAGTCCTATAAAAAGGGGTAAGGAAACAAATTTGTTAATCTTATTACCAGAATCTTCAGTGAATTTTAGTATCACATATTTAAATGAAACATTTGTGTTTACTCTAGCTATGAAGGGATGAATCTGCTGTAGATTATATTCAAGGTAGGCATTTAAAATGTTTATGGTCCACAAAACAAACACATTTGTATAATAGCACTAGGCTAAGATGCTACTCAAATATTAGGGAAGGGCGAATGTGTAAATTTTCGATTTTCGAATGTAGAACGAATGTTATTACCGAAATTCGAATTATAAATCCGAATGTTGATAAGAACGAATATTCTTAAAAATTCTATAGTCGAATGTTATTTACAGTTTTCGAATGTCACTTTCGAATTCAAATGTTTATAATTATATCGAATGTCCACATTCAAAATTTCGAATTTAACATTCTATTTAACAAATACTATTCAGAAGTTCAATAGTTCATGTGGTAGGGCGGGAATCTAATAAATTGATACATAATAGATACAAATATATCATTTTGAATGTTTCTACATAGAATATTGCATAATTCAAATATTAAATTTAAAGAAAAAGCATTAGAAATACTATTACAATCTAAATTCGAATTTTTCGAAATGAATATTTTCGTATGTAATCATAAAATTCGAAACCGAACATTCGAAAATCGAATGTTAGAATGTTATGTATACATTTGAAATTCAATTCGAATGAACGAATGTGTTAAAATTGCGAAACATTCGCCCATCCCTATCAAATATACCAAGTGTGGTAATAATAAAGAGATAAATACATGATTAAATCACTGATTTTTAATAGGGATTCACAAAGTATTCAAAACTGTAACACATTACTATGTATTGCAATCTTCTCTAGAAGGCAAGCCTTTAAAAGGACATAAAAGATCGTACTAGCATACTAGTTAATTTTATTATTGCACTATTGCTTGTACCAAACTATGAGCAAGATTACAAGTTGTGCGGCAAATCAGTTGTGAAAACACCGCGGGTGTTATGGCTTTTTCGCATTTGGTATTGCACAGCTATAACAAGTTGCAAAATAATTTGCACGCTCGTTAAGCCACATAATCCAAACATCCAAATCCCGTGCACGTTCATGAATTCCCCATAAATGTCAATGGAGAAGACAAATAGAAAAATAAAACCCCCACTAAAACCCTAATATGTTGTGCAAAGCCCTTGACATATTCTCCTCGAAAAGTGTACATGAAAATGCAAATATTTCATATTACGAAAAATGTTTTCGTAACGGAATATGTTCTATTTATTTCTAAATAAATATTTCTCTATATATGTGATGATTTCTGGACTGATATATCTACTTACAGCAAGATATGTATATGAATATATATATATATATATATATATATATATATAGATAGATATATCAAGATCTATATGTGAATATCTCTTTGAAAATCCCTCTGAGATATTGTTTAATGTGCATAAGATTGTAATGTAAAATCTTTTCATTATCTCAACAGTTAAACATATCTCTATATACTGTAAATAAATCCATGTTTCTCTATGTATGTGTATGTATGTCAATGTAAAATCCCTGCGTCTGCTTTTTTTTTTAACACCTGAGATCTCATTTTTAGTAAAAAGTGTTAATATGAGTAACTGTACTTTGTAATGTATTTTTGAAGGGTTTATGTTGCGGAAAACTTTTAACCACAGCTCTTCGAGCGTGGAAAGGATTGTTGCGTAAAGGCGCATTCATGATTTTTCAAAACTTGTAATAGTTGTGCCATGGAAATTGATTGCGAAGACCATATCACGCATGGGAAACTCATAATGCGTGACTTGTAATCTTGCCCTATGCATTTAACCACTAGAAAAGGGTAAACACATACTGTATAACACAGTAAACACATATAATTACAATCTACTTCTGCTCCACTGCTGAACATGGTGAGTGATTGGAGACTACACATAAATGCCATCCTTGATTGATCAAGTTTAGCTCTGGATCAGTAGAGCTTTAATTTTAAAGATTTGCTTCACCCCATTAAAGGGACACTCAACTCAATGTTTTTTTTTCATGATTCAGATAGAGCATGCAATTTTAAGCAATTTTCTAATTTACTCCTATTATCATTTTTTCTTCATTCTCTTGCTATCTTGAAAAGCAAGAATGTAAGTTTAGATGCCGGACCATTTTTGGTTCACAACCTGGGTTGTGCTTGCTTATTGGTGGCTAAATGACCAATGAGCAAGTGCTGTCCAGTGTCCTGAATTAAAAATTGTCTGATTCCTTAGCTTAGATGCCTTCTTATTCAAATAAAGAAAGCAAGAGAACGAAGAAAAATTGATAATAGGAGTAAATTAGAAAGTTGCTTAAAATTACATGCTCTATCTGAATCATGGAAGAAACAATTTGGGTTTAGTATTCCATTAAACCAATTCATTATTGCATATGTATTCCATTTTCAAGTATTCCTTAAAATTTACAAGAAATTGAAAAATTGCATTTTTTAGCATTTTGTAGAAAATATTATTATTATTAGTATTTACAATATACTTTTTTACAATAGCTCTGTTATATATATTTTTTTTTTATAATAATGTTTCCAAAATTAACAATTGGATATAGCTTGTTCATTGGGTATAGAGTGACAACATGCAAAGCTTTTCTTACATGTTATACTCCATTATAATTGACATAATTTCCACTGGCATTGTTTGTAATATATCCAAAAGTATACACAGGTAGCAAACTTTATATAGAGACTGTAAAACAAGTTTTTTTTTAATAATAAAGCTAAACATTTTATAACAGAATCAACCCAAATGCAAATAAAGGCATCTATCCAGTTCATTTTCTTGGCACTAATAATATCTAACCATGTCGTACAGAGTAGTTTAACCCACATGGCCTTTAAACTCAACTTTCTTTTGTCATTAATCAGTTAAATCACATTGAAATAAAAAAAACATGTAAGAAAAAAGTCCAATTTATGGTTGAACTATCCTTTTTACTAGCTATGCATATCATTGGCGAGTGCATGGGGTATGCCAGGGTTGTCTGTGCACACCCCCATCACCCCTGTGCACAAAAGCAGTAGGAGATAGACGAGGGAAGTGTAGCATCAGATGCTAATTGGCTTTGACTGTCAGTCACAAGGTTAAGGGTGGCATTTAGGAAGGATGACAGTGCATATGATTGGCCATTGCAGAGAAAGCATGGAGTTAAGGGGGGGCATGTGCTTGGGTAGTTAGTGTCTTCCCACCCAGTAGGAGCTCACTGCACTTGACATGCTTCCCTTTTACCTACTCTACCTGGCTGGCCTAGCCTGTGCCTCCTCCACCTCCTGCACAGCCAAGTCCATCACCGTATCTAAGCTGCCGACCCTTCAAGAGCACTAGCTGAGCTGGGGCAGACCTGCCTCACCACCGCCAGGGCCTGCTGACTCTCTTCTGAGCAAGTCGTGCCTATGCATGTCTGCAGCAAGGTGCCGGTAGTGTGGACATGAGAGAAGAGTTGTGCTACACTGAGCTGCCCTACTTCAAGCTGGGTGAGTGAGAGAGTGGTGCTTGTACGATAGCCGTCTTTTCTCAATTTCAAGTCTATTTATCTATAGTGTATAGGTTAACTGGAAGGTAGGCCATTGAATTGAGATATTATGCATTTTGTTGTATTTTTTTCTTTCAAGGAAGACCTTTAAAAAATATGTTATGCAGTAGATTATTTTAATTTTATAATGATTCTGTACCTTCTAGAGCTCTATCCCCTACTGACTCAGGGCCAAATTATGAGTGGAGTGCAAACATTTGCACAAGAGCGATATCGGGTTTTCGCGTTCATTTAATGTTTAACTTAACTTTCAGTTAAAGTTAAATTGTGCTCGTATTACAAGTTGAAAGTAAATGTGGTAGTTTGAGCACAATTAAAGTTAACGTTTGTCGGGTTATCGCATGCTTAGAGCTGTGGTTAACGGTTTCCCAAAACAAGAAAGTGTCATCCAGGTTTTGGAGACATCTTTGTAAGGCCTTGAATACTGAACAATGCCTCACGACTTCTTTTCACCCGCAGTCAAACGGGCAGACTGAGCGAATTAATCAAGCTGTAGAACAGTATCTGAGATGTTACTGCTCTCAAGAACAGAATGCTTGGGCATCTTATTTACCATTGGCAGAGTTTGCACATAACAACCATGTAAGCTCTTCCACTGGTTTCAGCCCTTTTTACATCAACTATGGACTCCATCCCTGTTACGATCTCTTACCCAACATCGATTCTCCATGTCCTCAGGTGAACGATACTGTAAATGACATTTCACGCATATTTTCTTCTGCACGGGCTCATATTCTTGAAGCCCAGGCCTCCCAAAGTAAGTACTACAACCTACGTCATAGGGACAGTCCGCAGTATACAGTTGGACAGCGGGTCTGGCTCTCCACTAAGAACTTAAAATTGCACTATCCCTGTAGGAAATTGGGTAGGACTTACATTGGTCCTTTTGCTATCACCTCGATACATAATCCGGTTACTGTTACTTTGGATCTTCCGCCCACTTTGCGGGTGCATCCCACCTTCCACGTTTCCTTGGTGAAACCCTGAACCTCTACTGTTCCTACTCCCATTCTGCAACCTGACGTGGTGGGTTCGGACCCTCAGGAGGAATACCAGGTTCATAGCATCCTTGATTCCCGTCTTCTCCATGGTCAACTCTATTATCTGGTTCATTGGTTGGGTTATAGGCATGAGCAGGATTCCTGGGAGCCGGCTTCCAACCTCTCTGCTCCCCGTCTCGTCTCCCTTTTCCATAGGAGACACCCGGACAGACCTCGTCCGTGAAACCTCGCTGTGGTTTCCTTGGTGGGGGGCCTATGTAAGGTTCCTCACTCTGAGTCTATGTAGCTGTACCTTTAAGGATCATTACCTCCTTCCTTTATAAGGAACTTCCTCCCAGCAGTTCATTGCTGGTTAATTGAAATCTCTACACGATCTTCAGATCAGTCAGCCTTTAAGTGGTTTACACTTACCAAGTGATTTCTTCTTTGCCTCCGCTACAGCTACCAACTTCCAGGTTTTTCTTTCAAGCATCAAGCAGGAGATTACAGCGTCTGCTCTGCTTAATCTATTCTCTAACCTGAACTTGCTGTTTGGAACAGTTCCAGTTTCCTCTAAAGCCGCCGGATACGTCATCAGCTACGGCCGCTGTGCGGTAAGCTTGTCTCTCTCCCTGCAGCTCTGTCTGATCTACACCGGAGCTCCTCTCTCCTGTTCCATTGTTTGCTAAAGCATACTAGCAACCACCAAACATCCCCCAAGACTTAAGCTACGTGATCTAACAAAGGATTCAAGGTACTGACATTTACTTATACCGTATCTATTATAAAGCCTTTCTGTTTCTTGCTGTTATTGCACTACCCTGTATTCAGTAAAAACTATGTTTGGCTTATATTAACTCATATATGTAGCTTGGGAAATTCCTTTCAAAGAAGTTACATGTTTGATACACACTAAACTTTGTCTCAGATATTACACATATATATATGTCTAGATATCTCAAGATCTATATGCGAATATCTCTTTGAAAATCCCTCTGAGATATTGTTTAATGTGCATAAGATTGTAATGTAAAATCTTTTCATTATCTCAACAGTTAAACATATCTCTATATACTGTAAATAAATCCATGTTTCTCTATGTATGTGTATGTATGTCAATGTAAAATACCTGCGTCTGCTTTTTTTTTTTTTAACACCTGAGATCTCATTTTTAGTAAAAAGTGTTAATATGAGTAACTGTACTTTGTAATGTATTTTTGAAGGGTTTATGTTGCGGAAAACTTTTAACCACAGCTCTTCGAGCGTGGAAAGGATTGTTGCGTAAAAGGCGCATTCATGATTTTTCAAAACTTGTAATAGTTATGTTATGGAAATTGATTGCGAAGACCATATCATGCATGGGAAACTCATAATGCGCGACTTGTAATCTTGCCCTATGCATTTAACCACTAGAAAAGGGTAAACACATACTGTATAACACAGTAAACACATATAATTACAATCTACTTCTGCTCCACTGCTGAACATGGTGAGTGATTGGAGACTACACCTAAATGCCATCCTTGATTGATCAAGTTTAGCTCTGGATCAGTAGAGCTTTAATTTTAAAGATTTGCTTCACCCCATTAAAGGGACACTCAACTCAATGTTTTTCTTTCATGATTCAGATAGAGCATGCAATTTTAAGCAATTTTCTAATTTACTCCTATTATCATTTTTTCTTCATTCTCTTGCTATCTTTATTTGAAAAGCAAGAATGTAAGTTTAGATGCCGGCCCATTTTTGGTTCACAACCTGGGTTGTGCTTGCTTATTGGTGGCTAAATCCCCCCACCAATGAGCAAGTGCTGTCCAGTGTCCTGAATTAAAAATTGTCTGATTCCTTAGCTTAGATGCCTTCTTATTCAAATAAAGAAAGCAAGAGAACGAAGAAAAAATGATAATAAGAGTAAATTAGAAAGTTGCTTAAAATTGCATGCTCTATCTGAATCATGAAAGAAAGAATTTGGGTTTAGTATCCCATTAAACCAATTCATTATTGCATATGCATTCCATTTTCAAGTATTCCTTAAAATTTACAAGAAATTGAAAAATTGCATTTTTTAGCATTTTGTAGAAAATATTATTATTATCATTATTATTATTAGTATTAGTATTTACAATATACTTTTTTACAATAGCTCTGTTACCTTTTTTTTTTTATAATAATGTTTCCAAAATTAACAATTGGATATAGCTTGTTCATTGGGTATAGAGTGACAACATGCAAAGCTTTTCTTACATCTTATATTCCACTATAATTGACATAATTTCCACTGGCATTGTTTGTAATATATCCAAAAGTATACACAGGTAGCAAACTTTATATAGAGACTGTAAAACAAGTTTTTTAATAATAAAGCTAAACATTTTATAACAGAATCAACCCAAATGCAAATAAAGGCATCTATCCAGTTCATTTCACTTGGCACTAATAATATCTAACCATGTCGTACAGAGTAGTTTAACCCACGTGGCCTTTAAACTCAACTTTCTTTTGTCATTAATCAGTTAAATCACATTGAAATACAAAAAAAAATGTAAGAAAAAAGTCCAATTTATGGTTGAACTATCCTTTTTACTAGCTATGCATATCATTGGCGAGTGCATGGGGTAAGCAGTAGGAGATAGACGAGGGAAGTGTAGCATCAGATGATAATTGGCTTTGACTGTCAGTCACAAGGTTAAGGGGTGGCATTTAGGAAGGATGACAGTGCATATGATTGGCCATTGCAGAGAAAACATGGAGTTAAGGGGGGGCATGTGCTTGGGTAGTTAGTGTCTTCCCACCCAGTAGGAGCTCACTGCACTTGACATGCTTCCCTTTTACCTACTCTACCTGGCTGGCCTAGCCTGTGCCTCCTCCACCTCCTGCACAGCCAAGTCCATCACCGTATCTAAGCTGCCGACCCTTCAAGAGCACGAGCTGAGCTGGGGCAGACCTGCCTCACCACCGCCAGGGCCTGCTGACTCTCTTCTGAGCAAGTCGTGCCTATGCATGTCTGCAGCAAGGTGCCGGTAGTGTGGCCATGAGAGAAGAGTTGGGCAACACTGAGCTGCCCTACTTCAAGATGGGTGAGTGAGAGAGTGGTGCTTGTACGATAGTCGTCTTTTCTCAATTTCAAGTCTATTTATCTATATTGTATAGGTTAACTGGAAGGTAGGCCAATGAATTGAGATATTATGCATTTTGTTGTATTTTTTCTTTCAAGGAAGACCTTTAAAAAAGATGTTATGCAGTAGATTATTTTAATTTTATAATGATTCTGTACCTTCTAGAGCTCTATCCCCTACTGACTCAGGGCCAAATTATGAGTGGAGTGCAAACATTTGCACAAGAGCGATATCGGGTTTTCGCGTTCATTTAATGTTTAACTTAACTTTCAGTTAAAGTTAAATTGTGCTCGTATTACAAGTTGAAAGTAAATGTGGTCGTTTGAGCACAGTTAAAGTTAATGTTTGTCGGGTTATCACATGCTTAGAGCTGTGGTTAACGGTTTCCCAAAAGAAGAAAGTGTCACAAAACACATCAAAAATACTCATAATAACACTATCTAATAATCATTTTGTACAAAAAGTTATAAGGACTCAAAGATATGAGATCTCAGGTGTTAGAACAAAAAAATCAGTTAAAGGGCTTTAACATAGACATACATACATAGACATGTCTAAATATGTATATGTAGGTATATATATATATATATATATATATATATATATATATATATATATACTGTATATATACATACATATGTATTTAGGTATTTATATGTGTATATGTATTTACAGACATGTATACACATAGAAACATAAATACATATGTACACACATATAGACATGTATATAAGAGCATTGGAGCCCTTTGCAGTTAAGTAGATGAAAACATGAAAAAGCATTTATGCAATATCGATTTTTAATATAGGGTTAAATTGTGCATTTACTGTAAATATTTCTAATGTTCTGCACACAGCAGAACATGTTCTATGTATTTCTAAATCTAAATTCATATATATATATATATATATATATATATATATATATATATATACATATATATATACTGTATATATATATATAGATATATATATACGAATGAGGAAAAAGGAACGCTGAGTCTTAGAGTGGATGAAATTAGGTTTTATTTAGGAGCAGGCTTCATCAGACACATGGTAAGCTCCTATCTTACGCGTTTCGCGCATGGGAACATGCGCTTCATCAGAGATAATGGTCTCTGCTGGTCAGGATCCTTATAAGGGTGTGAGTGACCAATCAGAAGGGGTATCTTGTTAACCCTTTAGGTAGGTGTGAACTTTCACAGATTGTTTTTTTAATAACATCGTGCACACCTGTCTTAGAGGTCCTGAGCAGCAGAGTACACTCAAGAACAGATAATATGTTAAACAGGTATTTAAATACATAGTACTTGTTAACAAACAATTTTCCAATAGTTAGCTTTTTAGCTGTTGCAATGCTTTTACATATGCCTTAAAAATTAGTGAGAATGTTAGCTTAGTGCATTTAAAAGTGAGTTATAGATAAAATAATATGTGTTTATGGACAAGTATTTTTCTTTTTTTTAAAAATAGGGCAGTTACATGAAAACATGATAAACTTGATCTGCTTATTTTAGAGAGAACCAAAATGGTCACTTGCAGAAGAAAAACAATATATAGCTCACTATAAAGCAACAGCAATATATAATAGCTATTATATGGCTCACTATAAAGCAACAGCAATATACAAAACATGATTATTCATTAAAATGATTAATAACATTTCTGAGAAGATGTAGAAGTATCTAAAAATAGCATTCTATTAACTCCAGGATTCTGTATGAAACCCCTAGCTAATGTGATATTATATATAATATATTTCACATAATTTGTTATGGAACTGTAGGAAAGACTAAGTAGTGGTCTTGGTTGCAAATGTACATGTAAAAGACAAGACACTTGTAAGTCTAACCCTAAAAAAGGAATACTGGGTTATATTAAATGGTTAGTTCATAACAAGATAGAGATAATAATGCTGAATAGAAAGATATAGCCAATAGATAGATTATGTTAAAAACATTTTCTTATGAAGTAATGTAGGAAAAACTATTTTTTAATTCCTTTTTAATTTGAGAGGGATAGGTCATGCTTAAAAAAATAAAGCATAGATAATTTTAGCAAACCTTTGTTGGGAACAGAGGGGAGAGAGAGAGATATAAAAGTTAGCTATAGGACTATATGTATGCTATAGGGACTAATGGACTGAGCCCTATATATTATTGGATTGGTTATTGTTGGATTCAAAATGATTGTATCCATATTATTAATGAACTTAAGATATGCTGTTAAGTATATATTGTGTGTTGTTGTTAGTTTTATCTGTATATTTGGAGAAGTAATATATGGAAATTGGTTAGGATATGTAAGTGAAACATATCTTGCTTACTCTATATATAGATTAACATCATATCTTTTGTTCATGCCTTGTGGTGCTCTAGTTTGCAACATGAATATCCAATATACTTCTCTTTTGGATAACGTCTTATTTCTGTCACCCCCTAGTGGATTGTTTGTTATGTGCTCTATGGCCTAGATTTAGAGTTCGGCGGTAAAAGGGCTGTTAACGCTCCGCGGGTTTTTTTCTGGCCGCACCATAAATTTAACTCTGGTATCGAGAGTTTAAACAAATGCTGCGTTAGGCTCCAAAAAAGGAGCGTAGAGCATTTTTACCGCAAATGCAACTCTCGATACCAGAGTTGCTTACGGACGCGGCCGGCATCAAAAACGTGCTTGTGCACGATTCCCCCATAGGAAACAATGGGGCTGTTTGAGCTGAAAAAAAACCTAACACCTGCAAAAAAGCAGCGTTCAGCTCCTAACGCAGCCCCATTGTTTCCTATGGGGAAACACTTCCTACGTCTGCACCTAACACTCTAACATGTACCCCGAGTCTAAACACCCCTAACCTTACACTTATTAACTCCTAATCTGCCGCTATTTTAGGATTAATATTTATTTTACAGGCAACTTTGTAATTATTTTAACCAGGTACAATAGCTATTAAATAGTTAAGAACTATTTAATAGTTACCTAGTTAAAATAATAACAAATTTACCTGTAAAATAAATCCTAACCTAAGATATAATTAAACCTAACACTACCCTATCAATAAAATAATTAAATAAACTACCTACAATTACCTACAATTAACCTAACACTACACTATCAATAAATTAATTAAACACAATTGCTACAAATAAATAAAATTAAATAAACTATCTAAAGTACAAAAAATAAAAAAGAACTAAGTTACAGAAAATAATAAAATATTTACAAACATAAGAAAAATATTACAACAATTTTAAACTAATTACACCTACTCTAAGCCCCCTAATAAAATAACAAAGCCCCCCAAAATAAAAAATTCCCTACCCTATTCTAAAATACAAATATTACAAGCTCTTTTACCTTACCAGCCCTGAACAGGGCCCTTTGCGGGGCATGCCCCAAGAATTTCAGCTCTTTTGCCTGTAAAAAAAAACATACAATACCCCCCCCCCAACATTACAACCCACCACCCACATACCCCTAATCTAACCCAAACCCCCCTTAAATAAACCTAACACTACCCCCCTGATGATCTTCCTACCTTGTCTTCACCATGCCAGGTTCACCGATCCGTCCTGGCTCCAAGATCTTCATCCAACCCAAGCGGGGGCTAGACATCCACTGAAGAAGTCCAGAAGAGGGTCCAAAGTCTTCCTCCTATCCGGCAAGAAGAGGACATCCGGACCGGCAAACATCTTCTCCAAGCGGCATCTTCTATCTTCTTCCATCCGATGACGACCGGCTCCATCTTGAAGACCTCCAGCGCGGATCCATCCTCTTCTTCCGACGACTAGACGACGAATGACGGTTCCTTTAAGGGACGTCATCCAAGATGGCGTCCCTCGAATTCCGATTGGCTGATAGGATTCTATCAGCCAATCGGAATTAAGGTAGGAATTTTCTGATTGGCTGATGGAATCAGCCAATCAGAATATAGTTCAATCCGATTGGCTGATCCAATCAGATTGAGCTCGCATTCTATTGGCTGATCGGAACAGCCAATAGAATGCGAGCTCAATCTGATTGGCTGATTGGATCAGCCAATCGGATTGAACTATATTCTGATTGGCTGATTCCATCAGCCAATCAGAAAATTCCTACCTTAATTCCGATTGGCTGATAGAATCCTATCAGCCAATCGGAATTCGAGGGACGCCATCTTGGATGACGTCCCTTAAAGGAACCGTCATTCGTCGTCTAGTCGTCGGAAGAAGAGGATGGATCCGCGCTGGAGGTCTTCAAGATGGAGCCGGTCGTCATCGGATGGAAGAAGATAGAAGATGCCGCTTGGAGAAGATGTTTGCCGGTCCGGATGTCCTCTTCTTGCCGGATAGGAGGAAGACTTTGGACCCTCTTCTGGACTTCTTCAGTGGATGTCTAGCCCCCGCTTGGGTTGGATGAAGATCTTGGAGCCAGGACGGATCGGTGAACCTGGCATGGTGAAGACAAGGTAGGAAGATCATCAGGGGGGTAGTGTTAGGTTTATTTAAGGGGGGTTTGGGTTAGATTAGGGGTATGTGGGTGGTGGGTTGTAATGTTGGGGGGGGGGTATTGTATGTTTTTTTTTACAGGCAAAAGAGCTGAAATTCTTGGGGCATGCCCCGCAAAGGGCCCTGTTCAGGGCTGGTAAGGTAAAAGAGCTTGTAATATTTGTATTTTAGAATAGGGTAGGGAATTTTTTATTTTGGGGGGCTTTGTTATTTTATTAGGGGGCTTAGAGTAGGTGTAATTAGTTTAAAATTGTTGTAATATTTTTCTTATGTTTGTAAATATTTTATTATTTTCTGTAACTTAGTTCTTTTTTATATTTTGTACTTTAGATAGTTTATTTAATTTTATTTATTTGTAGCAATTGTGTTTAATTAATTTATTGATAGTGTAGTGTTAGGTTAATTGTAGGTAATTGTAGGTAGTTTATTTAATTATTTTATTGATAGGGTAGTGTTAGGTTTAATTATATCTTAGGTTAGGATTTATTTTACAGGTAAATTTGTAATTATTTTAACTAGGTAACTATTAAATAGTTCTTAACTATTTAATAGCTATTTTACCTGGTTAAAATAATAACAAAGTTGCCTGTAAAATAAATATTAATCCTAAAATAGCTATAATATAATTATAATTTATATTGTAGCTATATTAGGATGTATTTTACAGGTAAGTATTTAGCTTTAAATAGGAATTATTTATTTAATAAGAGTTAATTTATTTCGTTAGATAAAAATTATATTTAACTTAGGGGGGTGTTAGTGTTAGGGTTAGACTTAGCTTTAGGGGTTAATCCATTTATTAGAATAGCGGTGAGCTCCGGTCGGCAGATTAGGGGTTAATAATTGAAGGTAGGTGTCGGCGATGTTAGGGAGGGCAGATTAGGGGTTAATACTATTTATTATAGGGTTAGTGAGGCGGATTAGGGGTTAATAACTTTATTATAGTAGCGCTCAGGTCCGCTCGGCAGATTAGGGGTTAATAAGTGTAGGTAGGTGTCGGCGACGTTGTGGGGGGCAGATTAGGGGTTAATAAATATAACATAGGGGTCGGCGATGTTAGGGGTAGCAGATTAGGGGTACATAGGGATAACGTAGGTGGCGGCGATTTGCGGTCGGAAGATTAGGGGTTAATTATTGTAAGTAGCTGGCGGCGACGTTGTGGGGGGCAGATTAGAGGTTAATAAATATAATATAGGGGTCGGCGGTGTTAGGGGCAGCAGATTAGGGGTACATAAGTATAACGTAGGTGGCGGTCGGCAGATTAGGGGTTAAAAATTTTAATCGAGTGGCGGCGATGTGGGGGGACCTCGGTTTAGGGGTACATAGGTAGTTTATGGGTGTTAGTGTACTTTAGGGTACAGTAGTTAAGAGCTTTATAAACCGGCGTTAGCCAGAAAGCTCTTAACTCCTGCTATTTTCAGGCGGCTGGAATCTTGTCGTTAGAGCTCTAACGCTCACTGCAGAAACGACTCTAAATACCGGCGTTAGGAAGATCCCATTGAAAAGATAGGATACGCAAATGGCGTAGGGGGATCTGCGGTATGGAAAAGTCGCGGCTGTAAAGTGAGCGTTAGACCCTTTAATCACTGACTCCAAATACCAGCGGGCGCCCAAAACCAGCGTTAGGAGCCTCTAACGCTGGTTTTGACGGCTACCGCCGAACTCTAAATCTAGGCCTATGGCTTTAAATGTAAAATGACTAAGTTTGTTTTCATGTGTGTGAAAGTGTTTGGCCACAGGTGTCCTAGGGAATTCCTCTTCTATTGATAAGAGATGTTCTCTTATACGGTCCTTCAATGGGCGTGTCGTAATACCTATATATTGTTGTTGGCAATGTGTACATGTAATTAGATATATTATGTGAGTGGACGTACAGTCCATTCTATCAGTTATTGGATATGATTTATGTGTTTCTGAGGAGCTAAACGTCAAGCATTTTTCAGTATATTTGCAGCTTTTGCATGGTACATGGCCACGTCCTAGGGAATCCTCTTCTATTGATAAGAGATGTTCTCTTATACGGTCCTTCAGTGGGCGTGTCGTAATACCTATATATTGTTCTTGGCAATGTGTACATGTAATTAGATATATTATGTGAGTGGACGTACAGTCCATTCTATCAGTTATTGGATATGATTTATGTGTTTCTGAGGAGCTAAACGTCAAGTATTTTTCAGTATATTTGCAGCTTTTGCATGGTACATTGCCACATCTGTAATTACGTTTGGTGGGGGTTAGCCAACTAGTGGTTGGTAAGATTTTTTCATGAAACTTGTATGTGATCTTGTCACGTATAGTTGGTGCTTTTTTGGCTACAAATCTTATATGTTTCTGTAATTTGTTCCTCAAAGTGATGTCACTATTGAGAACTGGTAAATATTTCTTGATGATCTTTGTAATGGTGTAGAATTGATTGCTGTATTTAGTTACAAAGCAAATGTCTTCTTTAAATGTGGAGTTTTTATTATTACTACTGCTAATTGTTCCTGTTGCGGTTTTTTTGTTGTTAAGTAGTGTACTCCTATCCATCCTTGCTACTTGGGATTTAATTTTGAGAAGGACACTTTTTTTTATAGCCTCTGGATATGAGTCTATTAGTAAGTTCATCTGCTTGTTTAATGTACAATTGGAGAGAACTGCAGTTTCTCCGCAATCTTAGATATTGGCCCTTGGTAATGCCTTTTTGCATGTGTGGGGCATGGCAAGAGTCTGCTCTAAGTATAGTGTTTCTTGATAGGGGTTTTCTAAATGTACTAGTTGTAATATTTCCTTCACTATTGTACTCTAGTGTGAGGTCTAGAAAGTTGATGGTCTTATCATTATTTTGATGCGTAAATGACAGATTTAGTGTATTGTTGTTAAAGAAATCAATGATTTCCTGGATAGTAAGTTTCAGTATTTTTCTTATAGATGAATATAAGGTCATCTATAAATCTGCCATATACTACTACTTTGTCATGTTATATATATAATCATGTATATGTAGGTATAGATTTAGATTCTACCAAAATATCATCAGATATATGTAGAATTATGTATTTATGAATAAATAGAACATATGCTGCTATGTGCAGAGCATTGGAATGTGAAATATTCATATTTTCATGTCGGGTTAGAACAAATGAGAATATGCGATCAGGTTTGCGCCCAATTGCGGTGTTTTTTTTTCAACTTTTTTTTCTCCATTGACTTCTATGGGGAAATAGGTTATTAGGCCAGTGATATTCTAAGTTCGGCTTTTTGCTCTCGTCGGGTTAACACCAGATAGATAACTTTTTACTTTCAATACAAGTGCAACCCGACGCAAGCAAAACTTTTAATTCTTGCGCTCTAACGAAAGCGCTAAATAGGGCTCCACTAATAATCTGGCCCTCAGTGGGTCTGAAAATACTGGCATCACTTAGCTTTCATACCAACTGACCTATTTTTCACCATTAAATCATTCACAAAATATGTCTTTTTACTCTGCATCCAGTATATCATTACCTGTTTGTAGTTTGAATAATTATGCAAGAAAAGAAGAAGTTGATGGGGGAAAAAAGACATTTATTATGTGGTTATTAATGTTGATACAGAATCCAATAAATGTCTGCCTTACTTTAAAGCTTTAAAATCTTGAGTTCACAGCCAATACGAAAGCCGGGTGGGAGGTTAGCTATTTATATGAGTGCGTGTCTGTGTATATATATTCTTCAATATATTCTTCAATGTTACTAAACAAAATTTATTATGAGAGGGGTGGAAATCTTGGTGTCTTGGAGAGTTCCCACACTTTTTTTTGTAGGACTTGACCCCTGTCCTTCAACCTTGAAAGAGGAAATAGGTGGTACTACTTGCTTACAGAAGTCAGATTGTGAGGTGTATTCTGTATGGTCTGATAAGACAAACTCATATTACAACATGGTAGCACTCTTACTTTATGGAGATTAAAATGTTATATTTATTTCTCTTATATGTAACTGTCAGGTATCTGTTCTCTGCTGTATGTCCCTTTAACTCTGTCTGTTAAAAGCTTGTCTCTCCCAGCACCAGCTGCTAATTAATGCAGTTAGTTGTGGCATTGCTACAGCTCACACGCTAAAGAAGCTCACTCTTCATTTCTACAAAGGATTTACAAATACCTTCGCTTTCTTAAAAGCTAAAACTTATATTTGTTTTTCTATCAGCAAGAGACTTTATCGCAAGGAACTTTCCCTGGATTTCTACAGTTGTATTAAAACCGCAACTTTCATTTCTAATTCACCTGAGCTATTTACCGTCATCCTGAGCATACCATCTACTCAGTGCTTCACCGGATTTCATCACCTATCAACTTTACAAATTTGGTCTGTTAAGGTAAACAGCAAACAAACTGAATAGAACTGTTTATAACTCATATGAGTGTAACCTCCGGAACTGCCGGTATCAGGAATTATTATCATTGAACCTGAACTAACCAAATTACAGTTGTCTCCTTGTTCCCAGTAAGATCGGTTGGAAGTTGTTAACTCCGGTACTAAGATATATCACAATTCTCCGTTGCTAGTTGCGTCACACGGAGTGACAAGCCTACTTCTCTCTGCAGCGTGATTCGGCCACGCCTCCTGTGACGTCAGTACAGCATCAAGTCCGAACGCTGCACAAACAGAGCAAGGCAGTCTTGTCTGCAACAAAGTATCGTCTCTATTTGAAAACTATCTTACATGATCAAGTCCAGCACTTCTCAGCTACTCCCTCTTGATATCTATTAAGCAGGATTCTCTCCTGTAACCAGTTAGTACTAAACAAAGTTACTTGATTCACCAAAATTAGCAACTCTTCTCTCTCTCTGCTACTCCATAAGTCTGCAGCTGTGATTCACCTTATCGCAGAAATAGCATATACTAAGGACATTTATTCCTGGAAAAATTAAACCTAACATATTAATTAGCCAAAAAAGAATATGGATCCAGCAGACTTACCTACTGTGGTGTACAACCTAACTCAACAAGTAAATCAGCTCACACAGGGCTTAAGGGATTTACAGGTGCAAAATGACAGCTTAAAAGCAATGATGAAAGATAACACCCCAGAACCACAGGTTTCTCTTCCTGAAAAGTTTACAGGTGACAGGTCAACTTATAGGCAATTTAAGAATTCTTGCCATTTATTGTTCTTAATGAGACCTAAGACTTACAACACAGAAAGAATCAAGGTTTTGACAGTCATCTCTTTTCTAAGAGGTGAAGCTAGAACATGGGCAGATCTACTGTTTGAAAATGATGACCCTATCTTAGGTTCTCTCACTGGGTTCTTCACAGAAATGAGCCTTCTATACGAAGATACTCAAAAACAGCTTTCTGCAGAAGCTAAGATGCGCTCACTCAGGCAAGGTCGTAAGCCTGTTGAAGAATATGTCACTGAGTTCAAATTATATGTAGCAGACTCTGAATGGAGTGAGATTGCTCTACGCAATCAGTTCCGGCTGGGCTTGTCTGATTCGCTCAAAGATGAGTTGGCTCGTACTCAACTTCCCAGAACCTTGGAAGGTCTCATTAATCTATCAATCCAGATTGACCGTCGCCTTCGTGAGCGACGCGCAGAACGCCAGTAGCCTGAGAGTTCATTTAAATACCAATCTCCTTATACTGCCTCAGCATCAGCCAAAGAAACTTCTGTCCCTATGGAGCTTGGGGTTGTAAAAGGTCCCCTGCAACCTGAAGAAAGGAGCCGTAGGAGACTTAAAAATCTTTGCATGTACTGTGCATCTCCTGATCATACCGTCAAGGACTGTCCGTTACTCCTACGTCAGAGGAAGAGTAAGTTACAACCTATTACAAATTTTTTCACAACTAAAGTTATTAGTCCAGCTTACTGTACTCTTCCTCTCTCCTTACAGTGGGATCGTCATCTAGTTCATACTGAAGCCATCGTGGACTCAGGAGCATATTCCAGTATTATTGATGTATCACTCATTAAGAAAAATAAAATACCACTTGTGTTAAAAGCAAAACCCGTCTTTGTCAGAGTCATTGATGGTTCACAAGTTATTTCTGGCCCAGTTACTCATCACACCATCCCCTTGAAAGTAACATCTGATAGGGGGCACATTGAATATCTTTCTTTCGATGTATTACCATCACCCCTATTCCCTGTTATTCTAGGGTTATCTTGGCTCCAACTTCATCAACCAAACATTAAATGGGGTACACTTAAATTGGATTTCGACTCCTCTTTCTGCAAAGAAAATTGTTCACCAAAACAGTGTTTATTACAAATATCATCATCTGAGATACCACACGAATACTCAGAATTCGCTGATGTTTTTAGTAAAAAAGAAGCAGAGGCTCTCCCTCCTCACCGGTTGTATGACTGTCCTATCCAACTTCTTCCAGGGTCCTCCATCCCTGTAGGACACATATACCCTCTGTCACAACCAGAACTTGAATTCTTGAAGTCTTATCTTGAGGAGAATCTTAGAAAAGGCTTCATTAGACCCTCTACCTCACCTGCAGGGGCAGGTATCTTCTTCGTGAAGAATAAGGATGGTTCTCTAAGACCAATCATATATTACCGACAGTTGAATAAGAGGACGATAAAAAACAGGTATCCTCTGCCCTTGATTCCAGAGTTGGTAGAACGTCTCAGCAAGGCCAAGATTTATACAAAACTTGATCTCAGAGGTGCCTATAATCTGGTTAGGATTAAAGAAGGGGACGAATGGCTCACAGCCTTCAGGACTCGATACGGGCTGTATGAGGACACCGTGATGCCATTCGGGCTCTGTAATGCCCCAGCAACGTTCCAGTACCTAATAAATGACATCTTTAGGGATTTACTGGACGTTTGTTTGGTGGTATATCTAGATGACATACTCATATACTCTGACAATTTGGAGGAACACCAGAAACATGTCAAATGGGTTTTAGGTCGTTTAAGAACACACCAATTATACGCCAAGTTAGAAAAGTGCATTTTTCATACCTCTGAGATCACATTCCTTGGATATCACATATCTCCATCAGGTGTAAGTATGGAAGACAACAAAGTAGTAGCTATTAAGAACTGGCCAACCCCTAACTGCAGGAAGGATGTACAGCGCTTTCTTGGCTTCGCAAACTTCTATCGGAAGTTTATTAAAGGCTTTTCTGGTATCACCAAACCACTTTGTAAACTCACTGGCACTAACACCAAATTCTCATGGGATTCCACAGCTGAAAAGGCTTTCAGTTTCCTAAAAGATTCTTTCTCATCAGCACCAATTCTTCGGTTTCCTAACCCAGATCTTCAGTACATCCTTGAGGTTGACGCCTCAGAATATGCAATCGGTGCCATACTCTCCCAAAAGGAATCAATGTCAAAGCCTTTACATCTTGTTGCTTTTTATTCCCGGTTGATGACACCTCCAGAGCTAAACTACCCTATCGGAGAGAAGGAACTTCTTGTAATCAAGTCAGCATTTGAACACTGGCGACATTTGTTAGAGGGCACAAAAATTCCCATACTCATTTATACCGACCACCGTAACTTAGAGTATTTACAATCCAGTAAAACCCTCTCAGCAAGGCAGCTCCGCTGGAGCTTATTTTTTTCCAGGTTCAACTTCCACATCACGTACAGACCAGGTTCGAAGAATGGGAAGGCTGATGCCTTGACTAGGAATATTACTAAACCTCCTGCCTTAACTGTTTCACAAAGTATAATATCTCCTGAACATTTCATTGGAATTATATCCAAGGCGCAAGACACTCTACGTGTTGAACAAGAGCAAGACACTTCTCTTCCCAAGGAAAGATTATCCCTAAAAGATGGCCTCTACTATTTCAAACAAAAGCTTTATATTCCTCCATCATTAAGGAGCAAGATGTTACACGATCATCATGATCCACCCTTAGTTGGACATCCTGGTATCCGCAAAACGATTGAATTGTTACGCAGGAACTACTGGTGGCCTCATATGGACCAAACAGTAAAGGATTATATAACTTCTTGTTTGATTTGTACCACCTCAAAAAAGACTTCCTCAAAACCCTTTGGATTGCTCAAACCTCTGGCCATTCCACCTAGACCATGGCATACTGTTGGAATGGACTTCATTGTTGAACTTCCCAAATCTAACGGTTGTAACACAGTGCTTGTGATAGTTGATCTTTTGACTAAGATGGCTCACTTCCTTCCTTACAAAAAGTTGCCTTCAGCTGCTGAAACTGCAGATCTCTTCCTCACTGAAATAGTTAGTTTACATGGAATACCATCTGTCATTGTATCTGATAGGGGTTCACAATTTACCTCGAGATTCTGGAGGCAACTATGTAAACTTCTACAAATTGATCATAGATACAGCACAGCCTTTCATCCCCAGACCAATGGGCAGACAGAGAGGGTGAATCAATGTCTGGAACAGTATATTCGCTGTTATTGTTCACATCAGCAGGATAAATGGTATCAAAACATCTTCATGGCTGAATATGCATACAACAACTCACAAAACTCTTCCAGTACAACATCTCCTTTCTTTTCTAACTATGGTTTCCATCCTACGTTTCATTTCCATCCTCAGGCTGACATCGGCTCTCCTTCCATCAATGATTTAATTACTAACCTATCCGAAATACATCACTTTGTAAAGAACAGTATGGAATCGGCTCAACTTAAACAGAAACATCAGTATGATACTAGAAGAAAAATACCACCTCCTTATCAAATAGGTGATAAAGTTTGGCTTTCTACCAAGAATTTGAAATTAAAGACCCCTTGTAAAAAGTTCTCCAAGACATTCATTGGTCCTTACATCATTAGTAAGGTTGTTAATGAAAATGCTGTCACTCTCACTCTACCATCGGATCTTCGTATTCATCCCACATTTCATGTGTCCGTTCTAAAACCGTACGTTCCTACCCGTACTCCTCCGTCCCCTACTCCATCCAACTTGATTCAAAACGATGAAGAGATTTATGAAATCAACCGCATTTTGGACTCCAGAATTGTTAGGGGTCGTCTGCAGTATCTTGTTAGCTGGAGAGGTTACTCCTCTGATGAGGATTCATGGGAGCCTTCCGGGAATCTGCAAGCTGATAGATTGATATCACGTTTCCATCATGCTAACCTGGATAGACCTGGACCTTTATGCTGCGATGCAGCTCCTTAGAGGGGGGGACATGTCAGGTATCTGTTCTCTGCTGTATGTCCCTTTAACTCTGTCTGTTAAAAGCTTGTCTCTCCCAGCACCAGCTGCTAATTAATGCAGTTAGTTGTGGCATTGCTACAGCTCACACGCTAAAGAAGCTCACTCTTCATTTCTACAAAGGATTTATAAATACCTTCGCTTTCTTAAAAGCTAAAACTTATATTTGTTTTTCTATCAGCAAGAGACTTTATCGCAAGGAACTTTCCCTGGATTTCTACAGTTGTATTAAAACCGCAACTTTCATTTCTAATTCACCTGAGCTATTTACCGTCATCCTGAGCATACCATCTACTCAGTGCTTCACCGGATTTCATCACCTATCAACTTTACAGATTTGGTCTGTTACGGTAAACAGCAAACAAACTGAATAGAACTGTTTATAACTCCTACGAGTGTAACCTCCGGAACTGCCGGTATCATGAATTATTATCATTGAACCTGAACTAACCAAATTACAGTTGTCTCCTTGTTCCCAGTAAGATCGGTTGGAAGTCGTTAACTCCGGTACTAAGATATATCACAATTCTCCGTTGCTAGTTGCGTCACACGGAGTGACAAGCCTACTTCTCTCTGCAGCGTGATTCGGCCATGCCTCCTGTGACGTCAGTACAGCATCAAGTCCGAACGCTGCACAAACAGAGCAAGGCAGTCTTGTCTGCAACAAAGTATCGTCTCTATTTGAAAACTATCTTACATGATCAAGTCCAGCACTTCTCAGCTACTCCCTCTTGATATCTATTAAGCAGGATTCTCTCCTGTAACCAGTTAGTACTAAACAAGTTACTTGATTCACCAAAATTAGCAAATCTTCTCTCTCTCTGCTACTCCATAAGTCTGCAGCTGTGATTCATCTTATCGCAGAAATAGCATATACTAAGGACATTTATTCCTGGAAAAATTAAACCTAACAGTAACATCTAATGCTATTTTATTAGGTGAATCCCTGAATATTCTTTTAAATGGCTTTAAAAGTCAATGTATTAGTGAGCAAATGTCAGAGTGATTTTAACAGTATGTTTGTATCAGTATATTGGTATGAATGTGCAAGTCTTTGATTCTCGGTATATTATTCTCATTATGTACTTAATATAACATGCTATACAAATTAACTTACTATGTGCACTTATATACTTCATGTATTCTTTCTGGGCCATTTCAGATGCAGGCATTTTTGAACCCTACAATGAACCTGATGAACATTAATAAATCTTGAGAGAAATTGCTTCTCGCTGTAAATAGAGATGAAAAACATTACAGTGCAGTGTGTGTTGCATCACTGATTATAACCTTATATTATTGTATCTGACAGGGGCATGGGCATCCAAAGACTTTTTTCAAGGAGTGGGAAGCAAAACAAACATGCATCCCAATGATAATAGCGTTAATTTAGACACATATTTTATTGTATGTATATATATATATATATATATATATATATATATATAGATAGATATATATAAAGTCCCAGTATATATATATATATATATATAATATATATATATATATATATATATATATATATATATATATATATATAAAATCCCAGTATGAATCTGCCCTCCTGCGGTCAACCACCTAAGTGGTCTTCTTGTATCTAATAGAATTCCAAAAAACAGCAACAAACCAGGATTTGCATCGAAACAAATAGTCAAATTTATTGACGTTTCGGAAATATATATGTCTCCCCTTCTTCAGAACAATTATTATACACAAATACTGCGCTTATAAATTGTACAAACACACAACAATACCTCCCACTTCCTGTGAAAAAGGCACGAAAATTACATCATATCCGGTGTTCATTAGTGTATACACACAAATGAACCGGAAGTTATTGATATTCACTTCTGGTTTTACGAGAGCAAGGTTCATGACAAAAATACCCACACATCACATAACATAACCAATGTCAAAATGGTGTTTACAAGTAACATCCTCCTGTAAGTGCATAAACTTAAATACAAAACCTATATCGCTGTCATTTACAGCTTGAACATGTGACCGGACAGTTACATCACATCTGGTTTACTCAATACCGGATATTGCCATTATGTGTCACTTCCGGTTTCATCAATACCGGAACTACCCATAGAACGCAATATGCGGTTAGTGGCGTAAATATTAATATATCCAAAAAATGCAAGTTGTGTAATTTGGGCACTTGTAACATCCTTTGCGTGACCCACAAACATCTTCTTTTGTGTAGCATCTAATAGGGTCTGAGATGACCAGTAAGCCCCTTAGATTGGTGTTACGTCTGTAACCAACGATGTGGGTTATATCCTTAGTGAACTTTAATTTGGTATCTGAAAGCAAAATGTGCCAGAATTCTTTGATAGAACATCCCACTTTAGATGTATTAGGAGCAAAAGTGGTGGTAAGGATGATCCTATCCGTTATTTGGTTCTTCACTTGCTTCTGCAAAAGTTTCTCTTGAGTGATGTCTTTCAGTTGTCAGTCTTGACAGACTCTAGAGTGACTTTATTGTATCCTCTGTTTAGGAATTTGTTATACATCTTTTGTAGCTGTGAGACCCCCTTCTCACTGTTAGAATTATTCCTAATCGCTCTTATGAACTGGGATTTAATTATTCCCTTAGTTAAAGATGGGGCATGGCAACTGTCAGCCATCAACAGTAAGTTGCGGTCAGTCGGTTTGGAATATAGTGTGGTTTTAAGTCGAGTCTGTCCCTTCATAATTAACAGGTCTAAAAATTCTATGGAACTCTCACTGTTGGATATTTTAAATCTGACTATAGTGTCAGTGTTATTAAATTGCTGAAACCACTGGTGTAAACTTTCTGTGCTTCCCCTCAGAATTAAAAAAATTACGTTGATGCACCTCTTTGGCCAAAGGAATTGTTTTTCAAATCCAGACATAAAAAGATTAGCATATGGTGGGGCCATATTCGACTCCATGGCTGTGCCTGCTGTCTGTAAATAGAAAGATCTTTCAAATTTAAAATAATATCTGGTGAGACAAAATTCTATTAATTGGAAGAGGAGAGAAGTGCTTCTTGTACCCTGTCCAAACCCACTTCATGGGGGATGATGGTATATAGACTATTAACGTCTAATGT
The DNA here is from genome assembly GCF_027579735.1 of Bombina bombina. Taxonomy (NCBI): domain Eukaryota; kingdom Metazoa; phylum Chordata; class Amphibia; order Anura; family Bombinatoridae; genus Bombina; species Bombina bombina. Next base: position 195,213,366 of record NC_069501.1, on the reverse strand, counting down.
AACCAGTAGATCCTGTTCCTCCATTTCTACCCCCTTAAGGAGTCTAAGTAATTCATTGGAGTCAAGTAAAAGAGCCTTGTTTTCTTGGACTACTGGTTGCAACAGAAAGTCTACATACTGGGCTATGGGTTGTAATAGCGAGTCTCCAGAGGAAACAATGGGGCATCCCGGAGGTTTCACTAGTGATTTGTGGATTTTGGGCATAGTGCATAGAATGGGTATTTTAGGGCATTCTGTTGTCATATACTTTTTAAGCGATTCTGTCAAGTAGCCCTGATTTAAACCCACATCTATTAGAATTTCAAGTTGTTTTTTGAATTTTTCTGTGGGGTCAAAAGTAACATCAATTCACTATGTAGCATGATGCATATGTTTAACTATACTTTAGATATAAGATAGTAGCTAAACCACAAGCTGAATTTATTTGTAAATTGTATAGAGTATTGGTAATATTTTAGGAGCGTTAAGCTGTTAATATGTGTTGTTTTTCATGTCACTAAATAACACTGGTTTTGTATATGCCACACTATTCTGGTAGTTCACACAACTCTTTAGTGTGGGCATCACTTGTTCAATTACCTACCAAGAGGTTTTGATTTTGTTGTACTGTACTTAATTTATTAGATATATTAATATTCACTCCACTAACCGGATATTGCGTTGTATAGGTAGTTCAGGTATTGACGAAACCGGAAGTGACGCATAATGGCAAGTAAACCGCATGTGATGTAACTGTCCGGTCACATGTTTAAGCTGTAAATGACAACGGTATAGGTTTTGTATTTAAGTTTATGCACTTACAGGAGGATGTTACTTGTAAACACCATTTTGACATTGGTTATTTTATGTGATGTGTGGGTATTTATGTCATGAACCTAGCTCTCGTAAAACCGGAAGTGAATATCAATAACTTCCGGTTCATTTGGGGGTATACACTAATGAACACTGGATATGATGTAATTTTGGCACCTTTTTTCACAGGATGTCTGAGGTATTGTTGTGCGTTTGTACACTTTATAAGCATGGTATTTGCGTATAATAATTGTTCTGAAGAAGGGGAGACATATCCCGGAGATTTGTTTTGATGCAAATCCTGGTGTGTTGCTGTTTTTTGGAATTATATATATATATATATATATATATATATATATATATACACTGTGTTTAAAGAGCACATTTCTGGTGGATCTTCATGGGCAGGGAAAATCGAATTCCGTAGTTATATAAACTAAACAATATAAATAGCTTATATCTAGATATTCTAGCATGCTTTATTTATTATTTTCCCATTGTGTGTCCCTGCAGTTTAGGAATTATGGACCTTTGCTATGGCAAACCACCTATCTGCGGTAGGTTTACTGGCTCATAGAGGTAGGCCACTTACATCCTGGCATTTGAGGATGAATACAAAGAATGTGTAAGGCAATGCACAGACACTACCTGTAGCAGTACTGTGGATTTAGTAGAATTCAATGATATTGATTTGTTATATTCTGATGTGTTTATTTCAATCTTTGATAAAATATAAAGATTTGTTCATGATTCAGTAGAGCTCCAAATCTTAAACTACTTTAAATAGTTTAGTAGGAAATCTTGCCATTTTTATAACAGGGACCTTATGATCCAAAACTTGCTGTCATAAAGAGAAATCCGCACAAAATATTAGGGATTTTTTTAGATGTCATATTTCAATATAGGAGCTTCTTCACATACAGAACCCTGCACTGTGAATTAAACATCTCTCAAGGTAAAATTTGTATATTAAATATTTTGAGGGACCTTGCCATACTGATGAGACTTTTATATTATCTTGCCTGAGCATATAGCTTTAGATCACCGGCCCTTAGTGCCCAGGAAGCTTTAACCTCTCCAAGTAGAAGAGACTTCACACAGTTAGCTCTATGTGCTCTGAAGATAGAACATAACTGAACTCAAGGTAATGGTTATATTAAACATTTAGTTTATTATAAGAACACAATTTAAATTAGGACCAATAAATACAGTAAATTTGCATAATCAACAAATGCACGATAAAAAGACAATGCAATAAAAATTAGTCTTAACTACAAATGAGTAGTAGATTTTTTTCTGACAAATTTCAGTTACGTCTATTTCCACTCCCCCTGTATCATGTGACAGCCATCAGCCAATCACCAATGCATATATGTATATTCTGTGAATTCTTGCACATGCTCAGTAGGAGCTGGTGACTCAAAAAGTGTAAATATAAAAAACCTGTGCACATTTTGTTAATGGAAGTAAATTGGAAAGTTGTTTAAAATTGCATGTTCTATCTGAATTATGAAAGTCTAGTTTTTAGTCTCCCTTAAAGGGACAGTAAACCTTAAAAATAATGTTATATAATTCTGCACATAGTGCAGAATTATATAACATTATTTAGGTGCTATAGCCATAAAAGCATTTTTTACCGTTTAATTTGCTAAAATACGGCGCTTTTACAGACCCGCTCTCTGCTCTCTGCTGAGCGGGTCTGTAATTTTTAGTCAGCGCAGGAGCGAGCTGTACTTAGTGCTATGGCGCGGTCGGGCCGGGCTGTGACTATACAGCTGGCCCGATGCGCTGACTAAAAATTACAGACCCGCTCAGCAGAGAGCAGAGAGCGGGTCTGTAAAAGCGCCGTATTTTAGCAAATTAAACGGTAAAAAATGCTTTTATGGCTATAGCACCTAAATAATGTTATATAATTCTGCACTATGTGCAGAATTATATAACATTATTTTTAAGGTTTACTGTCCCTTTAAATTAGGGAACTTTACTTTAAGGGTATTTAGCAGCCTAGTAACACCTGTCTTACTTTCAGTATTAGACATTTCCAAATATGACAATATATGGAAAATTTAATCTTAACAAAATGTAATTTTTTTGAATGATTGACAATAAAAGAGGATATCAGAGAAACGCAACATACCAAAACTTACCTTTCCTACATCCAGGTAACACAAATTAAATGGATATGAAAGTCAAAATTAAACTTGCATAATTCAGGCAGAGCAAGTAATTTTAAGGCACTTTTAAATTCACTTCTGTTTTCAAATGCACTTTTTTTTTTATCTTGGTATCAATTGTTGAAAATACATATGTACATTTCCTATGCTAGTGGGAGCTAGCTGGTGATTGGTGCCGACAAGCATTTGTCTCTTGGATCGGCTGACTAGATGTGTTCAGCTTTCTCCTAGTAGTGCATTGTTGCTCCTTCAGTAAAGGATGTCAAGAGAATGAAGCACATTTGATAATAGAAATAAATTGGAAAGTGTTTCAAAACTGTATAAGGCTTCCAATCCCTTTAAACGTGGCATAAATATCTTCCAATCAGGTGTCTTTTATATACAGACTCATAATCATGCTGATTGTAAAGATTTAGTAAATCTCAGCCTTATTTTTAACATTTACTTACAATGGTTTATATGTAAAGTAAACAGTTTTTGTGCTTAAGTGCTTAAGACAACAAAGTAATAAGAACAATTGGGTAACAGTGATCATAACATTGTCACATTTGAAATCTCCATAAGCATTATTATAAGGGTTCAACTAAGACTTTTAATTTTAAGAAAGCAAACTTAAATGATTTAAGGAACTCGTTAAATAACATAAATTGGGACAAATTATTATCTAGTAAAAAATACAGGGGATAAATGGATAACATTTAAAACTATGTTAAATAAATATACATATGTGTTAAAAGAAATAAGAAAAAAACCTAGGGCATTTAAATTATTCAAAAAAATTAGTACAGACTCAACATTCCAAATATATAAGGAATGTAACAAAGCATGCAATCAAATTACCCAAAATTGAAAATGAAAGATTATTTACAAAGGATTCTAAGTCAAACCTTAAAAAATGGCAAAAAAATCAAAGAAGATAAATATAGGTACATTAAAATGTGTGAAGGGTAGCATGATTTACAGTGACAGGGAGAAGGCTGAGGTACTAAACTAGTTCTTTTCTTCAGTATACACAAGAGAGGAATCAATGGGAGATACTTTGAAACAAACTAGAACATACAAGCCCATACCATTAACTGGGTTATCTCTTGAGGATATCAGAAAAAAATGGATAATATTAAGGTAAATAAAACCCCAGGCCCAGATGGAATATACCCAAGGGTTTAACGGGAATTTAGCACTGTTATAGCCAAACTGCTACTATTAATTTTTCAAGACTCATTATCCTCAGGCTTAGTACCCTAGGACTGGTGTAAAGCTGATTTGGTGCCACTTTTTAAAAGGTAGGGCTAATCCAGGAAGCTATAGACCAGTTAGTCTGAAATCAATAGTGGGAAGCCAAACTGCTACTATTCATTTTTCAAGATTCATTATCCTCAGGCATAGTACCCTAGGACTGGTGTAAAGCTGATTTGGTGCCACTTTTTAAAAGGTAGGGCTAATCCAGGAAGCTATAGACCAGTTAGTCTGACATCAATAGTGGGAAGATATTTGAAGGGATTATATTGATGAGTATATTTGTGTAAACAAGATTGAGTTCAAATCAGCATGGTTTTATGATAAATAGATCATGTCAAACTAGATGAATTAGATTCTATGAGAAATTAAATAAAAATATAGATATTTGATGTAATATACTTGGATTTTGCTAAGGGGTTTGATACAGTGCCACATGAGAGATTAATATACAAAATTAGGGACTGTGTATAGATGAAAATGTTAGCTCATTGTCATGGATAAATAAATGGATAAAAGAGAGGGAGCAACTAGTTGTAGTAAACAGATCATACTCAGATTGGACAAAGGTCCCCCCAGTGATCAGTACTGGACCCTTTTATTTTTAATATTTTTATTTATGACTTGGAGCAAAGAATAAATAGAAACATCTCTATTTTTGCAGCTGATACAAAGCTCTGTAAGGTCATTAGGTCATTTCATGATGAAATTGCTTTACAAAAGGATCCACAAAAATTAGAAGAATGGGCAGGTTATCGGAAAATGAGATTTAATACTGGAAAATACAAGGTTCTACATTTTGGAAGTAAAAATAAGCAGGCAACCTATTATTTAAATGGGACTAGACTTGGCAAAACAGATGAGGAAAGGGATTTGGGACAACTTATAGATAACAAGCTAAAGATGGGTGCACAATGCAGGGCAGCGGCTTCTAAGGCTAATAAGATAATAGCATGCATTAGAAGAGCTATTGATGCAAGGGAGAAGAGCATAATTCTGTCACTATATAAATCCCTGGTAATACCTCACCTTGAGTATGGAGTGCAGTTCTGGGTACCAATCTCAAAAAATACATTGGAGACTTAGAAAAAGTTCAGAAAGGGGCCACAAAACTAAAATGTGGTATGGATAATTTAAGCTATGAGGAGAAGTTAGCCAAACTGGGTCTGTTTCTCTAGAAACAAGGTACATGAAAGGTGAAATGATTACATTATATAAATAAATTTAAAGCCCATATAAAGAGATGGCAGGAGCTATTTAAGGCTGGAGGAAAGGAGATTTAACCTCCTGCAATGTAAATGTGTTTTTGCTGTAAGAACAATCAAATTGTGAAACTCATAACCTAAGGAGGTAGTAAATGCCATTACCTTAGATACTTTTAAAAATGGTTTAGATACATTTCTGTCTGGAACATGAATTCAGGGATTTGATTGCTTGTGTTAAATGGGTCACCTTTTTTAATGGGATTAAATTAAGCTCAACTGGGGCTTTTATGGTAAGTATATTAAGATTTATATAGGTTGAACTTGATGGACTTCTGTCTTTTTTCAACCTCCTCTACTATGTTTCTGTGTTACTATGTAATATTTTAAGGGACATCATAGTGGAGAAAACACATGTTCTAATTTTAACTATGCTATGGGGTTGTACAACTCCTGCTGCGGGTTGGGTTAGCGCTCCCATGTCTGCTCAGAAACAGCAGTGTTCTGCTACTTTCAAGCAGTACTTTAATTCCTTTGTAGGGGTTGAAAACATAGCAGTGCAGGGTTGCTAGTAGAAAAATGACATGCTCTAAAGAATTAGAGCAGATCATCTTTTCACTATAATGGCCCTTTTAGATTTTAATTATTTATTTTTTTACATCCATATATATGAGTTACAGGGCATACATATTCATCATGTTATTAAATTATGTTATTCATAGAAAAATCTGTACTGTCTAAGATTGTGGTTTCTAGACCAAGGGGCCCATTTACCCTTCTGTGGATGCAGCTGTTTCCGCGTGAGCCTTCAGGCTTGCCAGACAAAAAGTTAAGAAGCAGCGGCCGTAATGCCGCTGCTCCTTAACTCATCCGCCACCTCTGAGGCGGCGGACAGCAATCAGCCTGATCTGATACGATCGGGATGATTTACACCACCTATTAGCGGCCGATTTGCCCATGAATGTGCAGGGGGCAGCATTGCACAATCATTTCAAAGAATGATTATATATAATATTTGAATAACGCGCCTTAAGGGCTCCATGTACTAAGCAGTCAGCGAGCTACCCGCAACAAATCTCGCGTCAAAACTCGCAAACTGATATGTACAAAGCCGTCAATTATGTTAAAACTCGCATCTTTAAAATTGCGAGCGTACTTATCCGCCAAACCTCGCTACCTCTCCATTTTTCACTGTAATTAGACACATTTGACCACCAACTCGCCAAAAACTAATGTACTAAAAAATCTATTTGTCCGCTCGCGTCAATCTCTGCCCCCACCTCGTTATTTTTGCCTCGCCACCTTTTAGGTGGCGGGCAAGGTACAAAACAATAGGAAAGTCACTCTAGACGCCAGTCTAGACATATATAAAAGGCAGTAATATCAGCATTGTACTTACATTGTTCATTTCAGCAGCTATGGAGAGAATTCTGTATTTGTTTATTCTCCGTGTGATGCAAATCCGGGCTAGAAGACAGAATACTGGAAATGTCGCTAATCGTATGGTTCGAAGAAGGAAAGTTCGTGTCCCCCGTGTATTCCTTCCACGGGTTGGTTTGCACGGCCTTTCTGACCGAGAGATCATACAAAGATTCCGGCTTGATCGTGAATCCATATTACACCTGTATCGAGAGATTGAAGATCATTTGGAGCCGATGACGGCTCGTTCACAAGCTATTCCGGGACTTCTGAAACTATTAGCTGCATTGCATTTTTTTGCAACAGGCTCCTTTCAGGCAGTTTCTAGCGTTATTATTGGAATGAGTCAATCTGCTTTTTCACGCCACTTATCCAAAGTCATAGGGGCTATGATGGTTATTTTTCATCGATATGTTTGTTTGCCATCTACCCCTGAAGAATGGCAATCTATCAAGTCAAATTTCTATAGGATGGCTGGGATGCCCAATGTCCTAGGTGCCATAGACTGTACCCATGTTGCTGTAGACCACTTCAAGCTCGTGAGGAGATCTATAGGAATAGAAAGCATTTCCATTCCTTGAATGTCCAGATGGTCTGTGACCCCAACATGAGGATTATCAGTGTCCGTTCTAACTTTCCTGGCTCCTGTCATGATTCTTACATCTTAAGGCAGACTGGGTTATATCGGAAGTTCGAGGACGGAAATATGCCTGAAGGATGGCTTCTAGGTAAGCATAACTGGCGTCTTATTTGTCTCTCATTTCAATGTACAAAAATTGCGCCCAATTTGTCGACTGTAATCTGTATACCTGAATATAATACCTATATAATCTGAAGCCATATCGAAATTGTAAATAAAGATCACAAAAAATAACGCTCTGTAATCACTCTCCCAAAATTTTGGAACAATAATAAAGTTGTTTACAAAAGTTATACTTTTATAGGAACAAAATTCTATTCCTGCGACTACTATGACCTTCGTGACATCTTGCATGTCACGTGTTAACAATTGGCCAGACAATTCAACTGAAAGTTAAGTACATCAGCTTAGTCGCAGCGAGCGAGGCGTCAAATTTATCAATATTCCGCCACTGCTCGCGGCGGGCTAGACATGTCTATTTATTGTGGGATTATTAGTACATAGCAACAGCGGACACCATTTTGCCCGCGGCGAGTAATGGCGAGTTTAGCCGCGTCTACAATGACGGATGAATTGACGGCTTAGTACATGGAGCCCTAAGAATACGTTTTCATGTGTGCTAACCGACCATGCTAAAATTGAGAAACGTGATGCGCAAAATGTGTATTTAACATCTTTATGTCCATCACTTAGGCCTAGATTTGGAGTTTGGTGTTAGCCGTGAAAACCAGCGTTAGAGGCTCCTAACGCTGGTTTTAGGCTAACTCCGGTATTTGGAGTCACTCAAAAAAGGGTCTAACGCTCACTTTTCAGCCGCAACTTTTCCATACCGCAGATCCCCTTACGTAAATTGCGTATCCTATCTTTTCAATGGGATCTTTCTAACTCCGGTATTTAGAGTCGTGGCTGAAGTGAGCGTTAGAAATCTAACGACAAAACTCCAGCCGCAGAAAAAAGTCAGTAGTTAAGAGCTTTTTGGGCTAACGCCGGTTCATAAAGCTCTTAACTACTGTACTCTAAAGTACACTAACACCCATAAACTACCTATGTACCCCTAAACCGAGGTCCCCCCACATCGCCGCCACTCGATTAAATTTTTTTAACCCCTAATCTGCCGACCGCCACCTACGTTATACTTATGTACCCCTAATCTGCTGCCCCTAACACCGCCGACCCCTGTATTATATTTATTAACCCCTAATCTGCCCCCCACAACGTCGCCGCAAACTACTTACAATAATTAACCCCTAATCTGCCGACCGCAAAGCGCTGCTACTTAAGTTATCCTTATGTACCCCTAATCTGCTGCCCCTAACACCGCCAACCCCTATATTATATTTATTAACCCCTAATCTGCCCCCCACAACGTCGCCGCTACCTACCTACACTTATTAACCCTTAATCTGCCGAGCGGACCGCACCGCTACTATAATAAAGTTATTAACCCCTAATCCGCCTCACTAACCCTATAATAAATAGTATTAACCCCTAATCTGCCCTCCCTAACATCGCCGACACCTAACTTCAATTATTAACCCCTAATCTGCCGACCGGAGCTCACCGCTATTCTAATAAATGTATTAACCCCTAAAGCTAAGTCTAACCCTAACACTAACACCCCCCTAAATTAAATATAATTTTAATCTAACAAAATTAATTAACTCTTATTAAATAAATTATTCCTATTTAAAGCTAAATACTTACCTGTAAAATAAATCCTAATATAGCTACAATATAAATTATAATTACATTGTAGCTATTTTAGGATTAATATTTATTTTACAGGCAACTTTGTAATTATTTCAACCAGGTACAATAGCTATTAAATAGTTAAGAACTATTTAATAGTTACCTAGTTAAAATAATTACAAAATTACCTGTAAAATAAATCCTAACCTAAGTTACAATTAAACCTAACACTACACTATCATTAAATTAATTAAATAAAATATCTACAATTACCTACAATTAAACCTAACACTACACTATCAATACATTAATTAAATAAAATACCTACAAATAACTACAATGAAATAAACTAACTAAAGTACAAAAAATAAAAAAGAACTAAGTTACAAAAAATAAAAAAATATTTACAAACATAACAAAAATCTTACAACAATTTTAAACTAATTACACCTACTCTAAGCTCCCTAATAAAATAACAAAGCCCCCCAAAATAAAAAAATGCCCTACCCTATTCTAAATTACTAAAGTTCAAAGCTCTTTTACCTTACCAGCCCTGAACAGGGCCCTTTGCGGGGCATGCCCCAAGAAGTTCAGCTCTTTTGCCTGTAAAAAAAAACCATACAATACCCCCCCAACATTACAACTCACCACCCACATACCCCTAATCTAACCCAAACCCCCCTTAAATAAACCTAACACTAAGCCCCTGAAGATCTTCCTACCTTGTCTTCACCCTGCCAGGTTCACCGATCGGTCCAGAAGAGCTCCTCCGATGTCCTGATCCAAGCCCAAGCGGGGGGCTGAAGATGTCCATGATCCGGTCGAAGTCTTCATCCAGGCGGCATCTTCTATCGTCATCCATCCGGAGCGAAGCGGCAGCATCCTGAAGACCTCCGACGCGGAACATCCATCCTGCCCGACGACTGAACGACGAATGACGGTTCCTTTAAATGACGTCATCCAAGATGGCGTCCCTCGAATTCCGATTGGCTGATAGGATTCTATCAGCCAATCGGAATTAAGGTAGGAATATTCTGATTGGCTGATGGAATCAGCCAATCAGAATCAAGTTCAATCTGATTGGCTGATCCAATCAGCCAATCAGATTGAGCTCGCATTCTATTGGCTGTTCCGATCGGTGAACCTGGCAGGGTGAAGACAAGGTAGGAAGATCTTCAGGGGCTTAGTGTTAGGTTTATTTAAGGGGGGTTTGGGTTAGATTAGGGGTATGTGGGTGGTGGGTTGTAATGTTGGGGGGGGTATTGTATGTTTTTTTTTAAAGGCAAAAGAGCTGAACTTCTTGGGGCATGCCCCACAAAGGGCCCTGTTCAGGGCTGGTAAGGTAAAAGAGCTTTGAACTTTAGTAATTTAGAATAGGGTAGGGCATTTTTTTATTTTGGGGGGCTTTGTTATTTTATTAGGGGGCTTAGAGTAGGTGTAATTAGTTTAAAATTGTTGTAAGATTTTTCTTATGTTTGTAAATATTTTTTTATTTTTTGTAACTTAGTTCTTTTTTATTTTTTGTACTTTAGTTAGTTTATTTCATTGTAGTTATTTGTAGGTATTTTATTTAATTAATGTATTGATAGTGTAGTGTTATGTTTAATTGTAGGTAATTGTAGATATTTTATTTAATTAATTTAATGATAGTGTAGTGTTAGGTTTAATTGTAACTTAGGTTAGGATTTATTTTACAGGTAATTTTGTAATTATTTTAACTAGGTAACTATTAAATAGTTCTTAACTATTTAATAGCTATTGTACCTGGTTAAAATAATTACAAAGTTGCCTGTAAAATAAATATTAATCCTAAAATAGCTACAATGTAATTATAATTTATATTGTAGCTATATTAGGATTTATTTTACAGGTAAGTATTTAGCTTTAAATAGGAATAATTTATTTAATAAGAGTTAATTAATTTCGTTAGATTAAAATTATATTTAATTTAGGGGGGTGTTAGTGTTAGGGTTAGACTTAGCTTTAGGGGTTAATACATTTATTAGAATAGCGGTGAGCTCCAGTCGGCAGATTAGGGGTTAATAATTGAAGTTAGGTGTCGGCGATGTTAGGGAGGGCAGATTAGGGGTTAATACTATTTATTATAGGGTTAGTGAGGCGGATTAGGGGTTAATAACTTTATTATAGTAGCGGTGCGGTCCACTCGGCAGATTAGGGGTTAATAAGTGTAGGCAGGTGGAGGCGACGTTGTGGGGAGCAGATTAGGGGTTAATAAATATAATATAGGGGTCGGCGGTGTTAGGGGCAGCAGATTAGGGGTACATAGGGATAATGTAAGTAGCGGCGGTTTACGGAGCGGCAGATTAGGGGTTAAAAATAATATGCAGGTGTCAGCGATAGCGGGGGCGGCAGATTAGGGGTTAATAAGTGTAAGGTTAGGGGTGTTTAGACTCGGGGTACATGTTAGAGTGTTAGGTGCAGACGTAGGAAGTGTTTACGCATAGCAAACAATGGGGCTGCGTTAAGAGCTGAACGCAGCTTTTTTGCAGGTGTTAGGTTTTTTTTCAGCTCAAACAGCCCCATTGTTTCCTATGGGGGAATCGTGCACGAGCACGTTTTTGAGGCTGGCCGCGTCCGTAAGCAACTCTGGTATCGAGAGTTGAAGTTGCGTTAAAAATGCTCTACGCTCCTTTTTTGGAGCCTAACGCAGCCTTTATGTGGACTCTCAATACCAGAGTTATTTTTATGGTGCGGCCAGAAAAAAGGCAGCGTTAGCTACGCGGGTCGTTACCGACAAAACTCTAAATCTAGCCGTTAGAAAATAATGTACTTTTTTATTCCTAAATATATTTTTCTATATATTTCTGTTACTGTTCATGTAAAATACATACAGGTATAGGTATGTATACACACACACATATATATATATATGTATAGAAATTTATTTAAGAATAAAAATAGCATTATCTTTTAAGTGAAGAACACTGGAATGTTAAATATGTACAGTAAATATATAGTAAAACACATAAATACATATGTACACACATACTGTATGTACATATATATATATATATATATATATATATATATATATATAAATACATACATATACAGCTTTAGACATGTGTATGTATGTATCTCAATATTAAAGCCTTCTGCAGACCCAGAGCTATGAAGTCAGACTATCCCGATATGTAATAAATAAAATTAACACTTCAGTGAACGCGTTTATGTTTAAATTGTAACTCAGAATACCATGGGGCATATTACGAGTGGCTTGCTAACTTTTGTGTGCGAGCAATATCGGATTTATCATGGGTGTTTGGGTGTGTTGTTGAAGTATAGAGCGCAAACACCCACTATAAACACGATAACGCTCATGCGCAACAGTTATTGCACCACTCTTAATATGAACCATAGCATCCTGAATTGAATAGCATACCTAGGTAGGTAGTCTGAACATGTCTGAAACTGTAAGGCAGCAGTTTGTAAAAACAATGCTGCCATTTAGTGCTCTTGCAAATATATTCTATTGTCCTGTAAACAGAATAAGAAGAGAAATATACAATAACAAAAGTATTTTAAGATTTGTTTCAATAGGTTGTTTTGGTTCTGTGAACTACTAATAAAATATAGAAATAAAATGATTATTTAATTTAAATATCACCCAATGAGTTATTTTAGCAAACTGTTGTGAGAAAAATAAAATTAAATGCATTTTGTTTGTACATCATTTGTGTTGCAGACCATAAAACTAAATACAATATAAAGGGTATCTTAAACAGTCAAAACATTTTCTAAAGCCAAAAATAGAAAATAAATTCATCAGCTGTAATCAGAGCAATCTTGCGACAAGCAAGTGGTTTTGCTCCTTGAGTTAAATACATCTTTAGTAATAAAACACATTTTGTTCCTGTGCAATTTCAATCAATGCCAGAAGATTTTGCCACCTAGCTTTTAAAAACACCTTATCTTATAGTCTTGTTTACTTTTTCATAAAGAAATCATTTTAAATGCCAACAAACAATAAACTGTATTAATCACAGCAAATTCTGCTATTTGTTCTGAGTTTCAGTTTTCAGAACAATAGTGTTGCAATAAGTTTATAGTTTAGAATACCTTTTTATATGCCTCATAACATTATGCTTCTAATGCAGCAGAGTTCAACCAAATCACTGTATTGTTACTTTTTTTTCAAGCTTTATGTAAACTATTATTACTTTTATTATTATTGGTTATTTGTAGAGCCAACAGATTCCGCAGCGCTATAAACATAGGCGGAATACAAGAAAACATTTATTGGGATCAGACGGGTAGAGGGCCCTGCCAAGAGTCGCACTGTTGTAGTCAGCTCTAAAGAAGGTGATCTACAAACAGCATGGCTCTTAGGCTTACATGCTAAGGGGGTTCAGGGGATAGCAATGGAGGAGAGGAAATGGTATAAAGAAAGGTTAGTGTAGGTTGTATGCATCCCTGAACAGTAGAGTCTTTAGGAAGCGCTTGAAATTTTCAAAACTAGGGGAGAGTCTTGTGGAGTGAGGCAGAGGGTTCCACAAGATGGGACTAATAAGGTATACCAAAGCGCCAACTATACGAAGGCTGGGTCACTCTGGACCTAATGAAATATTATCAAACGATTACAATAAACAATTTATTGAGTATACAAATAAGTTAAAAACATGGATCCATGTATAACCCCTTAATGACCAGAGCACTTTTCCATTTTCTGTCCGTTTGGGACCAAGGCTATTTTTACATTTTTGCGGTGTTTGTGTTTAGCTGTAATTTTCCTCTTACTCATTTACTGTACCCACACATATTATATACCGTTTTTCTCGCCATTAAATGGACTTTCTAAAGATACCATTATTTTCATCATATCTTATAATTTACTATAAAAAAAATATATAAAATATGAGGAAAAATTGAAAATAAATACACTTTTTCTAACTTTGACCCCCAATATCTGTTACATATCTACAACCACCAAAAAACACCTATGCTAAATAGCTTCTAAATTTTGTCCTGAGTTTAGTAATACCCAATGTTTACATGTTCTTTGCTTTTTTTGCAAGTTATAGGGAATTCATGGGTTAATGGAATACCTCACTTAGCCACCTCCCTCTGATGTATTTCCAGCAACGTGTGGAAATCTCCAATTCCAAAGCCGGACTCTCTAGCTTCTATTTTTTCATATATTTAAGTCTGAAGGCAGAATAATTGAACATTTTTCCTCTGCATATCTGGAAGTCCCCTGATAAACCAAGAGTGTGGTCAGATGTGACAGTAACAACTGTTCTTCAAGGTGTTTTTTTTTTATCTGTTATGTTTTTGTTTCTCCTTGTGCTTTGCTTTTATATATTTTTAATTGTGTAATGTTAAGTTTTGTTTTTACTATCCATTTTAATGGGTTTATTGTGTAAAAGTTATAGGGCCATAAATACAAATAGCACTTTGCTATTTCCAAACCATTTTTTTTTTTTTCAAAATTAGCGCTAGTTACATTAGAACACTGATATCTTTCAGGAATTCAGTGTGAGGAAAAGTTAAAATGGGTGAAATAGCATGTCAAGGCATGATAATCAAGGTCAGGTAAACACAAAACACTAACCAAGTGAAGGCAGGAATTCAGGAATTAGTCCAGTGTGCTGCGTCTCATCCCCAGGTTAACAGATGCTGCCAATAGGTAGTAAGGACACCTCAATCCTACTACCAAGCAAAAGGTTTGAAGTAATTGCAGACCTTATGGTTACCTCATACAAAAATACAGGCTATGAGTAAGGCTTAGGCCGAAACGCGTAAGCCGTTTGTTTAGGTGCCCTGCACTCAATATATATTTTCACTCAAGTTTTCTCTGCACTTTTATTTGGGGGTATGTACCCTTTACATTTTTGATGTTTATGTTACTTGGAACTGTCCATTAAATCCGCTTGCTTGCTCCAACTCGTGTGCTTCTCATACTTTTTCATTGTTATCTTTCAGGAATCTCTGAATATCCATTGACATGTATATATATTTTTTTTAGTAGACAACCCAAAGTATTGATAAAGGGCCATTTTGGTATATTTCATGCCACTATTTCACCGCCAAATGCGATCAAATTAAAAAAAAAGTTTAATTTTTCACAATTTTAGGTTTCTCACTGAAATCATTTACAAACAGCTTGTGCAGTTATGGCACAAATGGTTGTAAATGCTTCTCTGGGATCCCCTTTGTTCAGAAATAGCAGACATATATGGCTTTGGCGCTGCTTTTTGGTATTTAAAAGGCCGCTAAATGCCGCTGCGCATCACACGTGTATTATGGCTAGCAGTGAAGGGGTTAATTAGGTAGCTTGTAGGGAGCTTGCAGGGTTAATATCACATTTTGTGTAGAGCTCAGCCTCCCACCTGAAACATCAGACCCCCTGATCCCTCCCAAACAGCTCTCTTCTCTCCCCCACCCCACAATTGTCCCTACCATCTTAAGTACTGGCAGAAAGTCTGCCAGTACTAAAATAAAAGCTATATTTGTTTTTTTTTTGTGTTTTTAAAAAGCATATTTACATATGCTGCTGTGTACTATCCCCCCCTTAGCCCCCAACCTCACTGATCTCCCCCAAACAGCTCTATAACCCTCCCACTCTAACTTAATCTGTGCCATCTTGGGTACTGGCAGCTGTCTGCCAGTACCCAGTTTAGAAGAAAACATGTTTTTTTTTAATTTTTATTAAAATTTTCTGTAGTGTAGCTTCCCCCCACACAAAACCAACCCCCCCATCCCTCCACGATCTCTTTTTGTGCTTTTGCACAAACAAGATTTGGGCATTTTTTCCTAACAATATTTTCCGTAGTGTAGCGGTTCCCACCCGCTCCCGCCCCGTGCACGCGCGCGCCTGCGCGCGCCCCCTAATGGTCCCGCCTCCGATCCCGCCCCCCTTGATGTCACAGGACACACCAATGGCCGCCCACCCGCCTCCCAAGTCGGCTCCCACCCACCAACGATACCGGCCATCGATGTCCGGTGCAGAGAGGGCCACAGAGTGTCTCTCTCTGCATCGGATGGCCATGTAAGGTTATTGCAGGATGCCTCCATATCGAGGCATCACTGCAATAACCGGAAAGCAGCTGGAAGCGAGCAGGATCGCTTCCAGCTTCTTTCCACACTGAGGACGTGCAGGGTACGTCCTCAAGCGTTAAATGCCTTTTTTTTTGAGGACGTACCCTGCACGTCCTCGGTCATTAAGGGGATAAACAATCAAATTTATACAACAATAATAGCTAAATGAATAGTTAAAACAAATAGTTATGTAACAGATATAGCATTTAAAATTGTGCAAACATTGCTCTTAAAAATATTCCTAAAAAATTCCAAATTTAGTATAAGGCTCACAACAGAAATTCAACTTTGTGTTTACCAAATAAACATACACAAATTTATACAGCAATAATAGCTAAATGAATAGTTAAAACAAATAGTTAAATAGCAGATATGGCATTTAAAATTGTGCAAACATTGCTCTTAAAAAATATTCCTAAAAACTTCCAAATTAAGTATAAGGCTCACAACAAAAATTCAACTTTGTGTTTACCACATACACATAATAGGTGAAATATATTAGTCAGTTATATAATATTATCTAACCAATAATGTTCTCGATTCTATGCAATGCTCCTAAATATTGCCAATAGTGACTAATGTGTAAGGCTCTGAGTAAGACCTTTAACTGTGTGTTTAACACATACGCATTGTCAAGTAAAAAATATTGTGACAGCAATAAGCCAATGTAAAAAATGTGTATCAAAAAAGTTGTGTGCAAAAATTAGTGTACAAAAATTATTAATGGTCAAAAAATAGGTTGATCTTCAAAAAACGTGAATTAAGAACAAAGATTGTGAAAAATGAAAAACCAAAAATTTACAAAAACATTGTGGTGTGTTCAAATAGAAACTTATATAAATGTAAATAATAGTAGTGTGTCTCTTGAAGAAAAAACAATAATCCTTAAAGTGTTGTGAATCCTAACAGCAATAGTTATGGTGATTTTCCAAGTGTTTTATACTGCATAGCAGTGTCAGTACTTGCTAGCCGTTTTCCAAACCAAAATTCTATCTTCTTGGCAAATATTTTGTTATAATCCCTGGATGATACTTCTGTAAAAGAAAGATATGATGGTGTAGATTGTTTTTAGATCAATAGAAAATGAAATTGTGCTTACCAGTCGACGCGTTTTGGTCACAAAGAGACCTTTATCAAGACTCAGAGTCTTGATAAAGGTCTCTTTGTAACCGAAACGCGTCGACTGGTAAGCACAATTTCATTATTGTTGTATAAATTTGATTGTTTATACATGGATCCATGTTTTTAACTTATTTGTGTACTCAATAAATTGTTTATTGTAATCGTTTGATAATATTGCATTAGGTCCAGACCCAGCCTTCGTATAGTTGGCGCTTTGGTATACCTTATTAGTTTCATCTTTCCATTTTGACAGCTAGGTGTCAAATTATCAAAGCCAGAGGTCTTATTTAGTAGGCGCTAGGTGCACTCCACTATCAATATTTTCTGGTTCCTCAAGATGGGAGCCAGTCAAGAGAAGTCCTGTAAGCGGGAATGTGAGGAGGTAACAAGATAGGAGGAGAGTAGGAGGTTATGAGCAGAGCGAAGGGGACGGGAGGGAGAGTATCTGGAGACAAGGTCTGAGATATAGGGAGGAGCAGTGCAGTTGAGGGCTTTTTATGTCAAAGTGAGAATTTCATGTTTAATTCTATAGGCAAGAGGAAGCCAGTGAAGAGATTGGCAGAGAGGTGCAGCAGATGAAGAGTGACATGTAAGGAAGATGAGCCTGGCAGAGGCATACATTATTGATTGTAAAGGAGATAGGCGGCAGCTAATGACAACTTATGACAAGTAAACATTAATGAATGTGTGGTTTTAGACTTAGTGTCACAATATGGTGACTTCATAATATATTTCATGTTTAAATCATACAAATCATTTGTATTAGAATCTCCATGGTAGCAAACAGGGGAGTTTTTTTTTGTCTTTTTATATCTTTTTGCATCTGTACTATATAGACCCATGACACCTTTCCTGTCAGGCATTTGTGTTTTCATTATATTTTCATTCTCAACAATTTAGTGAGCCTTTAATTTACATGAAATATGATTTAATTACTGAAATAATGCTGGAAATATAATAAGGTTGCAGTGATGCATGAACTTACAATCTGAAATATATATACAGGTGTGTATATATATATATATATATATATATATATATATACATACATATATATATATATAAAAGGAGCAATAGGTCCAGCACAAATAACAGTTCAGAGTTGTTTAGCAAAGTGCACGGTAGCCAGAGGGTCCTGTGCACCTCTCATATATAGGTCCAAGAGGAAAAAAAGTGAATGGCTCCAGCACTGTTTCTTTAAAAGTGAAAAAACATTTATTAAGGTGACATAATGAACAGACAGCAACGTTTCGAGTAACGCAGACCCTTAATCATGCTGACAATACTAATAAAATACTAATAAAAATAAAAATTTGAGCTTCATAAATGAATGTTTCTATAAAAACAAGGTATAATATAGATATTTTGTAATAATGTAGTCTAATGAATTGCTAAACTGTTCATTGTCATTCCTGGCGGCAAGTAAAACATACAAAACAAAAGTTTATCTTTATGAAAAGACCTAAAATTGTACCAATAGAAAACTCTTCTAAATTATGAATATAGACCTCTTGTGCAATAGTAGATCTGTCAACAAAATCTGGAAAGCAGTAGATAAATTTATGTTTGTCCATGAGAAGTTTTATTAAGAGAGTAATTGACCAATAAATGAGTGTTATATGGACAAATAGATTATATGGGATCTTATCCATGAGATTTGAGTTTCTATGTTTACTCAGTTATTATAGTCAAATATGATTACAAATTTCCGTAAGGCTGGAAAACATTATGTTACAGTAGGGATTCCTGTGTTCTTCCAGCCACAACTGATGATATAGTTTAATTTCTCTTTTTCTCCCCCTTTTCTTGTTGTTGTTGTTTTGTTATTATTATTATTATTATTATGAAAATATGAAAATTGGTGCTTAAGGCATGTAGTTTTTTTTTCATATGCTATTTCATTGTATCGCCATGTTTGTTTAATAAAAATATTTAAAATAAAGAAAGAGAGTAATTGACCAATAAATGAGTGTTATATGGCCAAATAGATTATATGGGATCTTATCCATGAGATTTGAGTTTCTATGTTTACTCAGTTATTATAGTCAAATATGATTATAAATTTCCATAAGGCTGGAAAACATTATGTTACAGTAGGGATTCCTGTGTTCTTCCAGACACAACTGATGCATCTACAGCACCCACAAGTTATTGGAATAGTTGCAGCCTTACGGAGATTTCATATTTTGGACAATTTATATTAAAATAGTATTTACAACATAGGTGGTGGCTCTTTGTATTTATACAGTGTTTTAGCCAAACCTTGTTGTTTTAGAAGCATAATGGAAATATAAAAGGACAGTAAAAATAGTTTGCTATCAGCTGTATCTATTAAAACTAAACCATTTAATTTCTTCAAATAATGGCATCCACATATCATATGGTTCTTGTAAAAATGGCAATTGTTTATTTCACTAGGTACTTGCTTTAGTTTTATATATTTGGAATGGGTTTTACATTTGATTTGTTTGCCTACATTGGTACTAGGCATTTTTTACACCCCATCCTGGACAAATATTCTGTGGTTACTATAGTTGATTGAGATTGGAATTTTCAAAAATGTATAAATCCTTTTTCACAGTTAAGTCTTGCAATTTCAAAGCTGACAAGGCTGACTCATTTTTTTTTTTATTTCCCTTGAACTTTTTCATCTCTTTTGTATACTGAAAATGTTAGAGTGTACTATTTTAACTGCTGAACCATTTTTACCTTTGTGCTGAGCTGTTTGGAATTTTTACATAAAGCTCACAATTAAGCCTCACTGTGGGTCATAATTCAGTAAGAAACTTACACATATTATATATTGCCCCCCCCCCCCAGCAGAACAAGCAGATTAACACTATACCATTTTTATGTATATTTCATGACATGTTTAAGATCAACAACATGTGTAACAAAATGTATATTTGTATTAAACTTTTAACAAATAAGGTTATAGAAAAGGCCATTTGGGTATATGTACATATCTTTGATGGCACATAGGGCCTCCCATGAGCCTCTACTCAAATAAACGCACATTTATACGTGCTAGGTGTTCAGTTTTACCTTTGTGATCACCTGGCTATAAGGTGACTCTATAGGGGCTTTATTTCAAAGAGGGGCTTCTGGGTGTTAAAACAAGGGGTCTTAGGGGGTCTTTTGATTACAGGTTATACTTGCCTAGTGTTGAGATTTTTTTTATATTTTATATATTTGTGCTTTGACCTCCAATATACCCATTTGAAAGAGCAGGACATTTTCTTTCAAATGAAATAGTGGATCTTGGGGGTGTCATGATTCTGGCCTCTTTATCAGGGTGGAGCCCTATCAGTGATGTGCAGTCACTAGAGGCAGGTGAGGCAGTGCTTCACCTCTCATATGGGCAAAAATATAATTTTTTTTATTGGCTTTAAAAAAAAAAAAAATTGCAATTTTTTCCCCCCCAGCATTTTTTCTCTCTCACAGCTATATGTTGTGTAATGGAGAGGCACAAGCAGGTCTGCCCACCATTACACAACATGCTGCGCCACCTACTGGATGCAAGTGGTTAAGATCATTGCATGGCCCATTAACTGCTTATTTGAGGCAGTCCTATTTGGGCTGAACCAATCAAGTGAGAGGCATTAGTAAGTGGAACTTAGGGTTGGGGCTGGATGTTAAATCATTTAAAACAAAACAAAAATGAAAAAAAACCACTTTCATATATTTTGTTGCTGTCCTGTAAAGCTGCTAGCTTTGCTAAAGTGAAAAAGAGAGTTCTGTTCTTCCCCTCTAAGTGCAGTGGAATGTTCCACTGTCACTTGCTGAATCCTTATACAGAGCAGGAAGAGAGGCAGAGAGAGCACTGCAGTGTTTCAGCCACATCTTATTAAAGTAAGATTTTACTGAAAGGGATTCTGTTAGTGAAAATGATAATTTAATGAATGTGGTTTAGTGTTTTTTTACTCTTTTACAGCAGGGTCATTTTTGTATTTTGTTTACTCAAACTTTACATCCACTAACTTAGCAGCTTGCCTCTGTACTTCACACTAAATTATAGACTCATTTTCTGAACTCTCTGTAGCTCTGCTGTTTTATTACTTTAAAATGCAGTGGTCCCTCTCCCCCCCCTTGTGTGTGTGTGTGTGTCTCTCTCTCTCTCTCTCTATCCATCTCTCTCCTTATGTGTTGTTCTCCCCCATGGTCTCTTTCTCTCTCTGTCTCTCTTCCTCGCCCTCTGACTCTCATCCCTTATGTGTCTCTCTAACCCTCTGTGTGTGATTGTGTCTCTCTCTCTCTCTCTCTCTCTCTCTCTCTAACCCTCTGTGTGTGATTGTGTCTCTCTCTCTAACCCTCTGTGTGTGATTGTGTCTCTCTCTCTCTCTCTCTCTCTCTCTAACCCTCTGTGTGTGATTGTGTCTCTCTCTCTCTTTCTCTCTCTAACCCTCTGTGTGTGATTGTGTCTCTCTCTCTCTTTCTCTCTAACCCTCTGTGTCTCTCTCCCCCCGAGTGCTTTTCTGTGTTTCTACCTTTTATTTATTTAATTAATGAATTGGTAGTGCCATCTGATGGTGTGGCTTTATTTAAAGGGGTGGGGTCAAGCGCCCCACCATCTTTTAATTTCACCAGCCGCCACTGGATCAAGACATTTTTATATTTACTGAATAATGAAAGAATCTATAAGCATAATTTGTAGCATTAAAGTAAAAAGTATGTTTTAAACATATTTTAATGAGCATGGATTACTAGATCTCATAATCAGAGCAAGCATTGTGTTATCTGGCAAGAGTTTCTGTTACAATCCTTTTATACTAAAATCAGATGTTTACTAAGTTGACCAGTTTTCCAAGACACCATTTAAAGGGACATGAAACCCATATGCAAATTTAAATAACTTTCCAATTTACATATAATATCTAATTTTCTTCATTCTTTTGATATCCTTTGTTGAAAATCATATCTAAATATGCTCAGTAGCTGCTGATTGGTGGCTGCACATAGATACCTCTTGTGATTGGCTCACCCATGTGCATTGCTATTTCTTCAACAAAGGATATCTAAAGAATGAAGGCGTATCCTAGCCACTGCCTCACCAGCCTCTGACGTCACTGCACGTCACTGAGCCCTATGACAGGGTTAGCAGGGAACTGCACAGCAATATCTCCACAGCACTCTTGAAAATATATTCTTTATTTCAAGGTAACATGTCCAAAAACAGACTACAATGTTTTGGGTGGTGTACCATTAATCATGATTGCATGATTTTTGGACATGTTACCTTGAAATGAAGAATATATTTCCAAGAGTGCTGTGGAGATATTGCTGTGTTGATCATACTTGGGAGCATTTTGCAGTAAGATCTGGTTTGCACGTGCACTCTCAAATCAAGGACATTGCTGATCTCCATTGTTTAGCAGGGAACTGGGCAGATTGCATAGCAATAGACTTGAGACTCAAATAAATACAACAGTCCTGTTTATTAGGAGAAGGTTATACAGGCAAATAGCAAGTAATGTCTAGAAATAGTTTATACTGGGAAACAGGTACAAGCGAGAGTTAAAGGGACACGGAACCCAAATTTTTTCTTTCGTGATTCAGATAGAGCATGCAATTTTTAGCAACTTTCTAATTTACTCCTATTATCAAATTTTCTTCATTCTCTTGTTATCTTTATTTGAAATGCAAGAATGTAAGTTTAGATACCGGCCCATTTTTGGTGAACACACTGTGTTGTTCTTGCTAATTGGTGGATAACTTCACCCACCAATAAACAAGTGCTTTCCATGGTCCTGAACCAAAAAAATTGCTTAGATGCCTTCTTTTTCAAATAAAGAAATCAAGAGAATGAAGAAAAATTGATAATAGGAGTAAATTAGAAAGTTGCTTAAATTTGCATGCTCTATCTGAATCATGAAATAAAAAATGTAGGATCAGTGTGGGATCAGTGTCCCTTTAACAAAAGAAAACTGTACAAACCAGTATAACTGTGCAAGTTCAGAGACAGAAAAGAGCCAAGTACTGAAAAGTCCACTTCAGGGCTAAGGACTGTAGTACAAACTTCTGGGCTAAACAAAGGAAATGCCGCTCCTGGGCAAAGCAAAGGTAATGCCAGCTTCTGTGTTAACGTAAATGCCACTCCTTGGCAAAGTAAAGGGAATGCCAGCTTCTGGGCTAACAAAAGAAATACAATGTGCTGAATTCAAGCTGCAGGGAAACAGGGTAAACAGATAGGCGGAGCAAACAATAGGATACTGAACCTGGGAAACTGCAACAGGGAAAGTCAAAGCAGTAGTAATAACTATGCCAAATGTAGATACAAGGCCAGGACATTCCAAGATTCAAAGGCAGGCATCAAGTATCCAAACATAGGCAAGTTCACCAGCAGGAAGTCCAGCAACAAACAGGAAGCAGGAACAGGATAAACGTCAATGCCAAAGCAAAGAGTGAAAGCATAGGTTCCTCAATATGTAGTCAGAGAGCACTTCCCTGATTGGGTAGCATTCAGGGATGGTGGAGCTGAGAGACACACTTACTGCTGATCAGGTCAGGTAGTCTTCAAGCCATTATCTTTATCTATCTACTTTATTGTCCAAGAGTAGTCCCTTATGCTAAATAAGGTTCCATTAAAATGTGATATCAAACTGAAGTTTGTCATGTAACCTAAGTATTAAAAGGTTTAGATATGTATTTAATATGTTTTTAATTGTATAAGCTTTAT
This sequence comes from Bombina bombina, assembly GCF_027579735.1. Classification (NCBI taxonomy): domain Eukaryota; kingdom Metazoa; phylum Chordata; class Amphibia; order Anura; family Bombinatoridae; genus Bombina; species Bombina bombina. The sequence continues at coordinate 195,189,357 of NC_069501.1, read as the reverse complement.
TTGTATCTTTACATGTTTTTGATAAAATAATTATCACGGTCTCTCTATCATAGCATGTATGGCTGTCTATTTGGGTTGCAATATAAGGTTTGTGTCACAGTTCAACTCAACTGTCCATAATTGTCCGCATAATTCTTCATTATATGCAGATATATTAGTGTTCCAATATAACAAATGCTATATTACAATATTTACAATGTTATAGTGCTCCACATTTGGGGATTTGTATATTTTTTTAAATAAAATGTTGTACATTACCTTAAAGGGACATTATACACTAGATTTTTCTTTGCATACATGTTTTGTACATGATCCATTTATATAGTGCATCTGGGAGTGTTTTTGTAAAAAATGTATAGTTTTGTTTATTTTTAAATAACATTGTGCTGATTTTCAGACTCCTAATCAAGCCCCAATGTTTTAGATGTATACTGATGTCTAAAGACTCCTGATTGTGTAATGGGTCTTTTCATATGCAGGAGAGGGGGGATGTTTGCCTGTTCCTGCTTTTCCAGCCCCTTTCAGTTGGTGTCCCAGCCTAACCTCATCAGCAGTGCTAAACTGGGAGCTTATAAATAAGGTTTTAAAAGGCTTATATCAATATCTGTGCATAGTCTTCACTATAATGGTGTCTATTACAATATGAAAATTGGTGTATACTGTCCCTTTAAAAAGTTTTTCTCCCATTTTTTTTCATTCTAAAAACTGTGGGGGCAGGATGGGGGGGGATGGGACAGAGTTCGTGGTGGGGTTGGTTGGGTTGAGAAGGGTTGGGGTTGGGGCAGAGAGACAGGGGGCCCTATTTTGTCATCCTGCCTTGGGTCCCACAATGGCTAGGGCTGGCCCTGCTGGTGACATCACCATGATTGCATGTGGTGATGTTACAAAGGGGCTGAATGTGGTACTTGCAAGGGAGCTGGATGAGGGGGAGGTTTTTTAAACCTCTCTCTTAGCAGCTGCAAACCTCCAACAACCCTTGTTTGAAACAGCATTGTCTGCTCTTTCAAATGATTGTGTCTTGGAACAGTAATATTAAGCATTCATTTTTTTAAAAAGTAAAACCAAATACTTGGGGATTTGCTCAAGGGTGTTACATTATGTACACAATAAAAAAAGAAAAGTCCCTCTCTTACAATAACATACACATTCTGTCTGTATAGTAAGGGGATCACTGTGGTAACAGTAAACACCATGCAAGAAAAAAATGCTTTTATTTCTGTACTGCACAATGGGGCCTCTCTAATCTATAAAATAACCCCCAAAATCCTGTATGCGTCCCTATTTTACATGTGGCTACCCTTGATGACCATTTAGTAAGGTGATCACAGTAACAGCAGTGGCTACTGGGCCATTTTCAATATTATTTACTAAAATCTATGCAAAAATGATATATGTTTTTAACAGTTTTTTCTGCAGCTATCTCACATGACATGAATTATAAATATAAAAATGTAACATTGTGAATCTACTGGGGCTGCTGAAAAAGACAATATATCATTTTTGTGTGTCATTCACTGAAATCTGATCTACAATAAGGTTTAAATGTAGGGAGCCAAAAAAAGCTCAAAATTGGCTCAGCACTAAAGTAAAAAAAGCTTAGCAGCAAAAGGGTTAACAAATATTCGTATAAACCTACAGCAAAACATTACCATAGCAACACAGGTTTTCATTTTCATGTAGATATTTGCTTGTGTACTAATTTTGATCTGGAACCAACGGTGTTTTAATCCAGTACCCACCCTAGTTACACTAAATCAGAATATACAGGTATATCATTTAGGCTTGCCGCTTTTATATTGCTTTTAGGAATTTAAGTGACAACTTGTGTTTTTTTTCTACTTTAACAGTAGTTGGGGCTATTTAATTTGAATCTTATTTTTTAAATTATATAATGATAATATTGAAACTATTGTGAGTGGAGCAACAGTACATGTGACATGCTAGTAAACAACAAAATTCAATATTTTTTTTAAGTCAACATACCAAATATATATGTATTTAATAAGATTTTCTAATGTCATAGCCATAATCAAAACACTATATATATATATATATATATATATATATATATATATACACACATTGCCATTGCGGATTAAAATATATACATACAAAATGAAATAATATATTAAACTTCAAAATATCAAACATCCTTTCTCCTAATAAAATCTCCAAGTCAATAACACTCTTGTTTAAAATCTCTAATCTATTAAATGTGTAATATTTTAAATAGGTATTAACTTGCAGCATACAGAAGGGCAGCTTAATTTCACCTTGAATATCATAGTTTTAGCAAGTCAAATGTGCCAACTGATGAATATAATGGAATCTGTATATTTTAAAGGGACACTAAACACTAAATACATCTGATGCCCCTCCCTTTAATCATGGTTGCCACCATATTGGAACCTAAGTTACACAGCAGGTATCTGAAGGAGGGTTGCTGCACATGTGCAGACACATTAGCCCAAGAATGCAGTGAAAGCTGGATTCCAACCTAGCAGCACCCGTGCTTATAAAATGTATATTTAATGTCCCTTTAATGTATCCTTTAGTCTCATAGGAATGGTACTGCTGGATATTACTAAGTAAAATGTTGACAATTTATTGAACATTATAATAATAATTATATACTTCAAAGTAACAATATAATGTTCTAAAATAAAGATCATTTTTTTATACATGGTAGGCAAATAGTCTTCTATAATTTGTTCAATTCATGGTTATTGTGACCCTTCACATTATGTCTCAAGGGTAGTTTGAATGGTTTTAGATGTCAATATAAGCTTGTAAAATAATTTGAATTACTGTGTGGAAATGATTTGAATATCATGTTTATAGTAAGATAAGAGGCTACGAGAAATGTCTGCAATATTGCATAGGATCTGTACTCTCACATGTTTATATAGCAACAACCAGGGTGCCAGTGTAGAATATAATTCATGAAACATAATTGACCGCACTTACTGGATTTTGCAATATTCTATACATATATTGAAAAGGTGATGTTTCAGACCACACAGACCACAGCAAACAACAGAACGTTAAAGTGAAGAAAAGTCCCTCCCCTCATTTATAATTGTGCCAAATGTGTCATTGCCATGTTAAAAGATTGTCAACAATTACAGAAAACATCTATCACTGTGAAATAAAACAATAGTATCAAATATTTACAATGAAGTGTCACCTAATATCACAAATGTGAATATCCATACCCCATCATAATAGACCTAAAATGGAGGAACCAAAAATAATCCATACCCATATAAATAAATATATATTATGGAGGGGCAAATGTGGTGAAAGTGCAATTCACTTGGTAGAATGAATAGTCCAGTGGACATTCATCATGGACAATCAAATGTTGATAAAAAACGAAAATCCATTAGAATTTGGTAATCAGAGGGTATTCCAGATTTTCAAATGTTATTTTCATTTTCGAATCTTCAGAAATACATTGAACATCCACATTCAAAAATTTTAATGTAACATTTGATTTAACAAATACTATTCAGAAGTTCAATAGTTCATATGAATAAGGAATTTAGCAAACTGATACATAATAGATACAAATAAATCAATTCAAATTTTCTATTATGAATATTGCATTTAAAGACAGTATAATAAATATCTCTACAAATATATCAATTCAAATTGTTCAAATTTGAATATTGAATAGTTCGATCCGAATGATGTAATATTCAAATTAGAAAAAATTTAATTCAATATTACATTTAAAGAAAGCATTAGAAATACTATTACATTAAATGGATGTTATATATATATATATATATATATATATATATATATATATATATATATATATATATATATATATATATATCATTTTCCACAGTATACTTTGAAGACTTTGAAGAGTTGCTTTCCACAAAACCGAATTATTCAGATTTTGGCTGCAAAGCAAAAGTAACTGGAATTTGATCAACATATTTTATTTTTATCCACTAATATAACTAAAAATGTAGATGCCAGAACATGTTAAATTATATTTAGCTGAGTCTAACAGTGTATTTTTAATTAACGTCAGACAGGCACAATGTATAACGTAAGACAGAAGAATGTATTATTCTTTAATTCTGCATGATCTGTTGTGCTTTGTATCATGTTTGCTTCCTCCTGCCCCTACTGTGGAGCATTAGCAGTATAATTAACAGTGTCTGTCACGCTGCAAAGAGTCCTGTTCCTTGCAGGAAGTGCACATTGAAACCTGTAATCAGACACAGCAATGTAAGATATTTTATAGTCAGTGTTGGCAAAACTATTTGCCTTTGAGTATAGAAATGTCATTATGCAGTGTAGTAAAAGCACTGGTTGTTAAACACTTCAATGAACATTGTTGTTGATGCATTGTAAGTCGTACTCTTGTGTATACAAATACATGGCAAGAAATCACAAGGGACTTGGAACTTACTGTTATCATTTTTCTGCACTACAAGTTTAGAATATTATGCTTCAGTAAGTTCCATATTTTATGCATATTTTTATGTTTTTCTGAAATTAAATGTGTTTTCTATCCCTTTTACAGTTTATCTAGGAAATACATATTGGATACGTTTTATTAGAAGAAAGGGGATTATTGCTGTATGGTTCTCATAGAAAATCATGTCCTTAGCATGTTGGATTGCATAGATTTTCAAGATCTCCCTGTCCCACGTATCATTGAATGTTAATTACAAAGTGTGTGAATAAAAATAAGTGAGGATAACCTATCTCAGTGCTGAGCCAGAGGTACTTAGAGTGCCAGGACAAATGGTTTAATCTTAGAAAAACAAGCTATCTAGGTATGCATAATATTTAGTTTTAGCTGAAAGTATGATTTGTCTAGTACCATTTCATTCTGGGACAATAATAAAATTATATTAAAAAATATTAATTTGGACTGTGGGAAGTATTTCAGAGAAGTGGAGTACAGAAGAGCAGAATATCCAATGCAGTATGTTTCTCTGAATCACTAAAACATACCAGTACACTATAATGTAATACTTTGGTAGTAGCATAGTTCATACTGGTTCCTGGACAGTATAATTACAAAAATAAAGCTGGGTTCACTACAAATACCTTTAGTAAAAGCTACTGTATACAAAATTAAGTTTGGCCTTCACTTTAAATGTCATAAAAACTGGTTAAAGTATACTTGTATGCTGTCTAAATTTATGTGTGTAACTTACACGGTGTTGTCTTAAACTTAAATGGACATTAAATCCAATTTTGTTCTTTCATGATTCAAATAGAGCATGCAACAATGTTCCAAATTACTTCTATTATCAATTTTGTTTCAATCTCTAAACATTTTGGGTTTCAAATCCCTTCATCCATTGTTATGTTTAAGTAATGTTAGGGTAAAGTAGTGCATTGTTATGGTAAAGTAATGTATTGTTATGGTAAAGAAGTGACTTGTTATGGTAAAGCAATGTCTTGTTATGGTAAAGTAATGTCTTGTTATGGTAAAGTAGTGTATTGTTATGTTAAATTAATGCATTGTTATGATAATGTCTTGTTATGGTAAAGTAGTGTATTGTTATGTTAAATTAATGCATTGTTATGATAATGTCTTGTTATGGTAAAGTAATGTCTTGTTATGGTAAAGTAATGTCTTGTTATGGTAAAGTAGTGTATTGTTATGTTAAATTAATGCATTGTTATGATAATGTCTTGTTATGGTAAAGTCGTCATCTTAAAGTAATGTCTTGTTATGGTAAAGTAATGTCTTGTTATGGTAAAGTAATGTCTTGTTATGGTAAAAGTAATGTCTTGTTATGGTAAAGTAATGTCTTGTTATGGTAAAGTAGTGTATTGTTATGTTAAATTAATGCATTGTTATGATAATGTCTTGTTATGGTAAAGTAGTGTATTGTTATGTTAAATTAATGCATTGTTATGATAATGTCTTGTTATGGTAAAGTAGTGTCTTGTTATGGTAAAGTCGTCATCTTAAAGTAATGTCTTGTTATGGTAAAGTAATGTCTTGTTATGGTAAAGTAATGTCTTGTTATGGTAAAGTAGTATATTGTTATGTTAAATTAATGCATTGTTATGATAATGTCTTGTTATGGTAAAGTAGTGTCTTGTTATGGTAAAGTCGTCATCTTAAAGTAATGTCTTGTTATGGTAAAGTAATGTATTGTTATGGTAAAGTAGTGTATTGTTATGTTAAATTAATGCATTGTTATGATAATGTCTTTTTATGGTAAAGTAATGTCTTGTTATGGTAAAGTAGTGTATTGTTATGTTAAATTAATGCATTGTTATGATAATGTCTTGTTATGGTAAATTAGTGTCTTGTTATGGTAAAGTCGTCATCTTAAAGTAATGTCTTGTTATGGTAAAGTAATGTCTTGTTATGGTAAAGTAGTGTATTGTTATGTTAAATTAATGCATTGTTATGATAATGTCTTGTTATGGTAAAGTAGTGTCTTGTTATGGTAAAGTCGTCATCTTAAAGTAATGTCTTGTTATGGTAAAGTAATGTATTGTTATGGTAAAGTAGTGTATTGTTATGTTAAATTAATGCATTGTTATGATAATGTCTTGTTATGGTAAAGTAATGTCTTGTTATGGTAAAGTAGTGTATTGTTATGTTAAATTAATGCATTGTTATGATAATGTCTTGTTATGGTAAAGTAGTGTCTTGTTATGGTAAAGTCGTCATCTTAAAGTAATGTCTTGTAATGGTAAAGTAATGTCTTGTTATGGTAAAGTAGTGTATTGTTATGTTAAATTAATGCATTGTTATGATAATGTCTTGTTATGGTAAAGTAGTGTCTTGTTATGGTAAAGTCGTCATCTTAAAGTAATGTCTTGTTATGGTAAAGTAATGTCTTGTTATGGTAAAGTAGTGTATTGTTATGTTAAATTAATGCATTGTTATGATAATGTCTTGTTATGGTAAAGTAGTGTCTTGTTATGGTAAAGTCGTCATCTTAAAGTAATGTCTTGTAATGGTAAAGTAATGTCTTGTTATGGTAAAGTAGTGTATTGTTATGTTAAATTAATGCATTGTTATGATAATGTCTTGTTATGGTAAAGTAGTGTCTTGTTATGGTAAAGTCGTCATCTTAAAGTAATGTCTTGTTATGGTAAAGTAATGTATTGTTATGGTAAAGTAGTGTATTGTTATGTTAAATTAATGCATTGTTATGATAATGTCTTGTTATGGTAAAGTAGTGTCTTGTTATGGTAAAGTCGTCATCTTAAAGTAATGTCTTGTAATGGTAAAGTAATGTCTTGTTATGGTAAAGTAGTGTATTGTTATGTTAAATTAATGCATTGTTATGATAATGTCTTGTTAGGGTAAAGTAGTGTCTTGTTATGGTAAAGTCGTCATCTTAAAGTAATGTCTTGTTATGGTAAAGTAATGTATTGTTATGGTAAAGTAGTGTATTGTTATGTTAAATTAATGCATTGTTATGATAATGTCTTGTTATGGTAAAGTAATGTCTTGTTATGGTAAAGTAGTGTATTGTTATGTTAAATTAATGCATTGTTATGATAATGTCTTGTTATGGTAAAGTAGTGTCTTGTTATGGTACAGTCGTCATCTTAAAGTAATGTCTTGTAATGGTAAAGTAATGTCTTGTTATGGTAAAGTAGTGTATTGTTATGTTAAATTAATGCATTGTTATGATAATGTCTTGTTATGGTAAAGTACTGTCATTTCTTGTTATGGTAAATTAATGTAGTGTTATGGCAATGTTTTGTTATGTTAAAGTAATGTATTGTTATGTTGAAGTAATCTAGTGTTATGGTAATATGTCTTGTTATGTTGAAGTAATCTAGTGTTATGGTAATATGTCTTGTTATGTTGAAGTAATCTAGTGTTATGGTAATATGTCTTGTTATGTTGAAGTAATCTAGTGTTATGGTAATATGTCTTGTTATGTTGAAGTAATCTAGTGTTATGGTAATATGTCTTGTTATGTTGAAGTAATCTAGTATTATGGTAATATGTCTTGTTATGTTGAAGTAATCTAGTGTTATGGTAATATGTCTTGTTATGTTGAAGTAATCTAGTGTTAGGGTAATATGTCTTGTTATGTTGAAGTAATCTAGTGTTATGGTAATATGTCTTGTTATGTTGAAGTAATCTAGTGTTATGGTAATATGTCTTGTTATGTTGAAGTAATCTAGTGTTATGGTAATATGTCTTGTTATGTTGAAGTAATCTAGTGTTATGGTAATATGTCTTGCTATGATAAAGTGATTTCACTGGATAGAACAAAAAAAATCTTAACTGGAGATGTGACAAATATTTGGATATGCATTTCATTTTAAATATCCAAATGAATGCACTAACTAATTTAAAGAATAAATAATATATACTAAGGAAATACATAAGTATATTTTTTATTTTTTAAATTAGGTGTAATATTTGCCTATAGTGTGCTTGGGAGCCACGCTAATCTGCTTCTCTTCATAGACTCCAGGGCCATGCTAATAGGAGGATTAGTATAGCGGATCCCAGAAGCTGCGCTAAAGGACCTTCTCCTTTAGCGCAAGCAGGGGGCCTCCCTAATCTGACCTTCTTCACAGAGTCTAGGGCCATGCTAATAGGAGGATTAGTATAGCGGATCCCAGAAGCTGCGCTAAAGGACCTTCTCCTTTAGCGCAAGCAGGGGGCCTCCCTAATCTGACCTTCTTCACAGAGTCTAGGGCCATGCTAATAGGAAAATTAGGCCTTGGATTCTGTGACAAAGGGTCAGATTAGCACTAAAGTAGAAAGTCTCTGGGATCCACTGCTCTACTATTACTATTAGCATGGCCCTGGAATCTATGAAAAAGAAGTGGATTTGTGCGGCTCCCCTGAGCACTATAGGTAAGTATACCTGATATCTGCAACAAGCTAACATTTACATTCGTTTTAATGAAAAATAATGTAAATGTTAACAAATATTCAGTATTTGGTTTGTAAGTACAGCACACAAATCTTCTGAAAAACTAATGTTTCAAAATATTCATTCCCAATGATTATTACAAAAGAAATTATTCAGTGCTGCACAAGACTAGTCTTAACAATCTCATAGCTGTTAACAAGACAACAAGAAACTGTACATAGGCGTTCTAGAGGCATGGATGGGGTTTTTACCTACAAAAATGTCATAACAAGCATTTGTTGAAGAGAGTGAATTCTGTTCCTGCAGCAATAAGGCATTCTGTACATTTGAGTATGTTTAGAAGACCAATCAGGACAAAATTACAGTAGCCATTATAAACATTCTGTTTGAACTATGATGCTGCTTGTTGTATATTGGGTGTGCTAACTACTTCTTAAATTGTTATTTGGATCTATTGGTTTGACTTGGCTACCACTGACTTCTTTTAGTTGGGACTGACTTAGTTTGTTGACTTTAGCAGGTGTTTTGGACTTTGCATTTGTTTACTTATTTTGTGATTTTTTTTCCCTATGTGGGTTAGATCTGAACTGTCTGACTTAGGGCTCGATGATTGAAAGCTCTCTGGACTGGTGAGATTATTAATGAATGCTCGCCAGTCCTTCTATTTTCCTGGTGGAAAGATCTAAAGCCATTTTTTACCCTGAAAACAGGGTGTCTCGCTAAGGGGCGTATACTGCATTTTCATATGAAATGTGCAGAACAAAATTCGTATTTTAAACATTATACAAAACAAATATTTGAACCATTCACACAAAAATAAGCAGGGAAAAATTGTATTAAGGTGCATCAAAAACCGTAACAAAATTCTTCACCAAAAATCGTATGTTAACAAAAAAGCTAAATTAGTATGTAATTTACACAGGAATAAATCAAATTAAATATGCACAGCGTAAATCGTAGTACACTGGATGTGCAAAAATCACACAGTAATATGAACTTATAATTACAAAATGCAAAGCGTAATTGTTGTTTTTTCATAAAATGGGCTGAACATGGGTGTTCCATGGGCGTATATGAAAATGTCTCACTAATCCCAGCGTAATTCTATAAAGATTTTCGCACTGCAGATATCACAGTTTTTTCTCGCCAACTAAAAGGTGGCTAGCTTTTGTCAAAACAATACAAACACTTATAACCCCAATAGAAAAACAAATGCATACTAAAATATTGGTGACTATAAGATGCTATAAGCAGAAAGCAGCGTAATGTGAGTTATATTGGCTGCAGGATTTTAATTTTAAAGTGCTCTCCCTGCTCCTTGCTAACTTCGCACTAAGGAGCGAAGTTTCCCTATCCAGCGATCTCCATTACTTTTAATAGGAGCCATCTCGCAACTCACTGCCCCTTTTTTTACGATCATTGCACCGGGGCAGCCCTGTGAGTGTCAGCGAGAAAAAGAAGGTTTGAGCTGGCGAAGAATATATCATCGAGCCCTTAGAATTATCTTATTCCCTATCTATGGAGAGTGACATAGTTTGCTTTTTGTATTTGATTATTTTCCTACACTGTTTCTTCTGTTCCATGTATATCCATTGTCCTATAGTTAATTCCCAAAGTGGCCTCTGGGACAACGGTACTCCATCTGATGCTGGTGGATACACGGAACCTGGCCAGGAAAATGGTTTGCTGTTTGTTACACAGAATTTTGTCTTGTGGTCGTGTCTCACTATTTAAAAGCTGATAAGGTTGTCTCGTTTTTCTTTTTCCTTTTCTTTCTTTCTTTCTTTCTTTCTTTCTTTCTTTCTTTCTTTCTTTCCTTCCTTCTTTCTTTCTTCTTTCTTTCTTTCTTTCCCTCAATAAATATTTTTAATTTGAGTTTTTTGCTTATGTTAAAATAGAATGTTTTGTAGAAGAAGAGTTTTTTTTTTTGTTTGGTCTGTAGGGTTTGAAGCATACTGTATATGTGATGCTTCATAATTTCAGCTTGTTACAACAAATATGCTGCTCCATTTAGAATAATAGACAGTGAGTTGCAACTTGTGAATGTGACAAGGGGTCGAGTACTAATCTTTTTTTTTTTAATTTACGCAACTGTTGAGTTGCTATATTGTAGCAAGTTTTTTCCCCACAAGATATTAGATTCACAAGGTATTATTGAATCTAGCCATTGTGTTTTAGTATTGATGTATATATTTCTACAACTTTATTTGAACTGTTACCAACTAAAGTAATATTTGAGATAACATTTTTTTCTATTTTATGTTTCTTTTTTTCTATTTTGTTTGTTTTATTATTTACAGAATACATAATTTATTCTGTGATATTCCATTAATCTTACTTGATCCATTCATGCAATATGTGTGATATTAAAGAATCTCTGCTACAATCATTTTCCTCTTGTATGTATGTGCTTTCAAATATTGCAGGAAAATTATATTTATGATAAAATCAGGCATTATTTATGACCTAGTAGACTGAGAATATATTCAGCATTTTGATATTGATTGCTTAAAGCTATTTTTGTCAATACAATTTTGTTTGTGGAAGTTATGGGAATGCATACATTCTGCTAGACTACGAGTCTTGCGTTAGCCTTAAAAAGCAGAGTTGAGAGGTCCCAACGCTGCTTTTTAACGCCCGCTGGTATTACGAGTCTGGCAGGTACAGGTGTACCGCTCACTTTTATTCCACGACTCGAGCTTACCGCAAATCCCCTTACGTCAATTGCGTATCCTATCTTTTTAATGGGATTTGCCTAACGCCGGTATTACGAGTCTTGGAGAAAGTGAGCATTAGACCCTCTCCTGTCAAGACTCCTACCGCATTTAAAAGTCAGTAGTTAAGAGTTTTAAGGGCTAATGCCGTAACATAAAACTCTTAACTAAAGTGCTAAAAAGTACACTAACACCCATAAACTACCTATTAACCACTAAACCGAGGCCACTATAATAAATATATTAACCCCTAAACCGCCGCACTCCCGCCTTCCAAACACAAGTTCAATTTTATTAACCCCTAATCTGCCGTCCCTAACATCGCCGACACCTACCTACATTTATTAACCCCTAATCTGCTGCCCACAACATCGCCACTACTATATTAAATTTATTAACCCCTAAACCTAAGTCTAACCCTAACCCCCCTAACTTAAATATAATTTAAATAAAACTAAATACAATTACTACAATGAAATAAATTATTCCTATTTAAAACTAAATACCTGTAAAATAAACCCTAACCTATATTACAATTACACCTTACACTACACTATCATTAAATTAATTTACAAAATTACCTACAATTAATTACAATAAAATAAAATAAACTAAAGTACGGAACCCCCCCCCCCACTAAATTACAGAAAAAAATAAAATCATTTTAATAAATAATAATAAATAAATAATAATTTTAAACTAATTACACCTACTCTAATCCCCCTAATAAAATTAAAAAGCCCCCCAAAATAAAAAAATCCCTACCCTATACTAAATCAAAAATAGCCCCAAAGTAATCAGCTCTTTTACCTGTAAAAAAAAAGACAATACCCCCCACATTAGAACCCACCACCCACACACCCAACCCTACTCTAAAAACCCACACAATCCCCCCTTAATAAAACCTAACACTAACCCCTTGAAGATCACCCTACCGTGAGACGTCTTCACCCAGCCGGGCACAAGTGGTCCTCCAGAGGGGCAGAAGTCTTCATCCGATCCAGGCAGAAGAGGTCCTCCAGATGGCCAGAAGTCTTCATCCAGGCGGCATCTTCTATCCTTATCCATCCAGAGCGGAGCGGGTCCATCTTGAAGCCAGCCGACTCAGAGCATCCATCCAGACCGACAACTACACAACGAATGACGGTTCCTTTAAATGACGTCATCCAAGATGACGTCCCTTGAATTCAGATTGGCTGATAGGATTCTATCAGCCAATTGGAATTAAGGTAGGAAAAATCCTATTGGCTGATCCAATCAGCCAATAGGATTGAGCTTGAATTCAATTGGCTGATTGGAACAGCCAATAGAATGCAAGCTCAATCATATTAGCTGATTGGATCAGCCAATAGGATTGAACTTCAATCCTATTGGCTGATTGCATCAGCCAATAGGATTTTTCCTACCTTAATTCCGATTGACGGATAGAATCCTATCAGCCAATCGGAATTCAAGGGACACCATCTTGGATAACGTCATTTAAAGGAACCGTCATTTGTCGTGTAGTCGTCGGTCTGGATGGATGCTCCGCGTCGGCTGGATTCAAGATGGACCCGCTCCGCTCAATGGATGGATGATAGAAGAAGATGCCGCCTGGATGAAGACTTCTGGCCATCTGGAGGACCACTTCTGCCCGGATCGGATGAAGACTTCTGCCCCTCTGGAGGACCACTTGTGCCCGGCTGGGTGAAGACGTCTCACGGTAGGGTGATCTTCAAGGGGTTAGTGTTAGGTTTTATAAAGGGGGGATTGGGTGGGTTTTAGAGTAGGGTTGGGTATGTGGGTGGTGGGTTGTAATGTTGGGGGGGGTATTGTCTTTTTTTTTACAGGTAAAAGAGCTGATTACTTTGGGGCAATGCCCCGCAAAAAGCCCTTTTAAGGGCTATTTGTAATTTAGTATAGGGTAGGGATTTTTATTATTTTGGGGGGCTTTTTTATTTTATTAGGGGGATTAGAGTAGGTGTAATTAGTTTAAAATTCTTGTAATTATTTTATTTTTTTCTGTAATTTAGTGTTTTTTATTTCTCGTACTTTAGTGTATTTTATTTAAGTGTAATTAATTGTAGGTAATTTAGTAAATTAATTTAATGATAGTGTAGTGTTAGGTGTAATTGTAACTTAGGTTAGGGTTTATTTTACAGGTAAATTTGTATTTATTTTTGCTAGGTAGTTATTAAATAGTTAATAACTATTTAATAACTATTGTACCTAGTTAAAATAAATACAAACTTGCCTGTAAAATAAAAAAAACCCTAAGCTAGCTACAATGTAACTTTTAGTTATATTGTAACTATTTTAGGGTTTATTTTATAGGTAAGTATTTAGATTTAAATAGGAATTATTTAGTTAATTGTAGTAATTTTATTTATATTTATTTAAATTATATTTAAGTTAGGGCTAGGGTTAGACTTAGGTTTTAATAACTTTAATATAGTTGCAGCGACATTGGCGGTGGCAGATTAGGGGTTAATAAGTGTAGGTAGGTGGCGGTGACATAGTAGGGGGTAATAAATAAAAAGTAGGTGTCGGTGATGTTGGGTGCAGCAGATTAGGGGTTCATAGGGATAATGTAGGTGGCGGCGGTGTCCGGAGCGGCAGATTAGGGGTTAATAATATTATGCAGGCGTCGGCGATGTCGGGGGTGGCAGATTAGGTGTTAATAAGTGTAAAATTAGGGTTGTTTAGACTCGGGGTTCATGTTAGGGTGTTAGGTGTAGACATAAATTTTGTTTCCCCATAGGAATCAATGGGGCTGCGTTAGAAGCTGAACACTGCTTTTTTGCAGGTGTTAGTTTTTTTTTCAGCCGATTCTGCCCCATTGATTCCTATGGGGAAATCGTGCACGAGCACGTTTTGCCAGTTCACCGCTACCGTAAGCAACGCTGGTATTGAGGTGAGATGTGGAGCTAAATTTTGCTCTACGCTCACCTTTTTGCGGATAACGCCAGGTTTAAAAAAAACCGTAATACCAGCGTTACTTTAGGTGAGCGGTGAGGGAAAACTGTGCGTTAGCAACGCACCCCTGTTACCGCAAAACTCGTAATCTCGGTGATTGTTTTTTTCCCCGCAAGAATTGTATTGCATATTTATTACAACTTCAATTAGAAAAAGAAATAAAAATTTAATTTCTACAAATAACTTCAAACAAAATAAATTAATTAAAAGTTGTACTAATATGGAACTCTTGAGCATATTTGTTTTACATATATGTACAGCATTATATATTTATTTAATTTGACACAAAAAAGAGTGGTATATAAGAAAAGTGTAGTATATAAAAAAAGTGTAGTATATAAAACTGATAAAGAACTGTTTGATAGGGGTCTGCATCACAAAAATGTTTTAAAAACATTACAAAACAAACAAATAAAAAAAACTATTAAAAAATACACTCTAACATCTGCACAAAAGGAAACAAAAAAGAAAGAAAAATGAAAAATGAGACAACCTCCTCAGCTTTGACATTGCAAGACACAACCAAAAGACAAGATACTTCACAGAAGCAATTTGTCTATCTAATTCCATTTCCTGCATGCTGAGTGGTGGTTTGGGCAAAACATCACGATCATGCATACAGGACACTCCGGTATGCTCAGGAATGCCCAAAGATCTTGTCTCTGCAAGATCTCCTTGGCAAATTCCATTCCATCCAGCACCACAACCTTATGCAACCCAAGTGTTTTATTTCATGATTCAGATAGAGCATACAATTTTAAACATCTTTACTTTAACCAAATTTACTTCTTTTATCTAACACCTAGATTACGAGTTTTGCGTTGCGGCTTTTAACACTGAAAAAATGGCAAATTCAGCATAAAAGCAGGAACACACTATTGGGAGTCATGTCAGTATAGCTATACACCAAGCATTTTAGCCTGTAACGCAACGTCAATCCCGCACTCCCAAAAATTAAGTTTTTACATGGGATTTCTATAGCGTCGGTATTACAGGTTTTGCAGTGAGGCTCAAATGCTTGCATTATGCTCTATACCGACACTATCCATTCCGCCATCTGAGACCAGTAGTTAATGGATTTTGTGTGACAAAAATGTTTCACAAAACTCATAACTAAACTGTTACAATGTATGTATGTATTGGGTACTTGTAAAGCGCAGCTAATCACCCGTAAGGGTCTCAAGGCGCTGCTCATTTTATCGACCTCGGAAGGATGAAAGGCTGAGAGGACCTTGCCGGGGATCGAACCTGCAACCCTTGGGTTGCTAAAGAGCTCAGCCACAGTGCCTTAGCATGCTGAGCTATCTGTCCAGCTTGTACACTACTTGTACACTACTTGTACACTAACACCCATAAACTACCTATTAATCCCTAAACTGCCACCCTCCCGCATCGCAAACACTATATTAAACCTATTAACTCCTAATCTGCTGCCCACCCACATTGTGACTATTGAATAAACCTATTAACCCCTAATCTGATACCCACCCACATGGCCAACACTATTTAAATATATTAACCCCTAAACCCTGACATCGTCACCACTATAATAAAGCTATTAACCCCTATTCTGCTGCTCCCCGACATCGCCGCCACTAAATAAAGTTATTGACCCCTAAACCTCCGGACTCCTACATCTCTGCACTAAATAAACCTATTAATTCCTAAACCTCCGGCCCCACATCGCAAAGCCCTAAATTAAACTATTAACCCCTAAACCTAACACCTCCTAGCTTTAAATTAAAATTATAATATAACTATTAAAGTAAATAAAAACTTACCTGTGAAATAAATATAAACATAACATTAAACTTTAAATGAACCTAACGTAACTAATCTAATAAAATAAAAAATACTACCAATTAAAATATCTAAATTACAAATTTAAAAATACCTAACACTATGAAAAAAATCAATGATATGAAAGCAAATAATTTGTGTGGTTACCTCACATAGGGTTGCCAGATGTCAGTATTTAACTGCACAGTCCGGTATTTTAGCAGGTTGTCCAGAAAAATCTTCACAAAAATACTGGACACAAATATTTTTTATTTTTTTTTAGTCTCTGATTGTTAGCTAAATGTAAAAGGCCTCATAAGCCTCAACACATTACAAATATGAAGCATAAAGAGGTTAAGGGGCAGTCAAGAGGGTCAAATAACTTATTTTTATGTGTGTTACTGTCAGCCAAAGAGGTTAATTTATGTATTTATTTTCACTGACATCCAAGGGGTAAAATAACTGCTCAGCTGTGAAAAATGTGCATGGTGGGATCAAGAGTGGAGGCTAAGGTAGAGCTTTTGGGGGGGGGCATTTTATGACACTACCTACCATCATGCTCAGTCACAGACAGATTGTCCAGTATTTTTGTGGAGGACAGCGTGCATCCCTAATGTCCAAGATAAAAAGTTTACATTTATGTGTAAATGTAATGAGAGCGAAAGAACAAAAAACAGCTTCAGCACATGGGTGTGAAAATGGGTCAGCAGCACAAGGGTAAAGCCAATTTAGGGACAGAAAAGGAGTGGAGCGATATCGTTTGGGTGCGAATGATATCTGTTTTTTTGGGTTCATTTGCACGCAAGTTAAATTGCTTGTGTATTACAAGTTAAAAGTAAATGTGAACGTGTGAGCGTCATCAAAAGTTTTCCTAGAATTACTGCAACCTCAGAGCTCTGACTAACAAATATATTAAAAAATACATTACAATGTACAGTTATGCTATTTTTGATCTATTTTTGATCTGCTGGTAATATCTCCTTCTTTCACAAATAGCTTTATTTTGAGATATTAATAGAATACTGGTATTTAATGTATCTAGTTAAGTGAGTTTCTTACCTTCCCTACTTTATTATATCACCACTCTGTTATATTACCATGTGCTCTAAGTCCAAATCAGTATATTGTATCTTTTCAGAAATTCCCCTGATATATACACCACTATACCCCTGTATATGTATATAGATTTTCATGCATTGCTGTTTATGTTCATTTGATACTTGTGCTCATTTTGTGTATATATACATACTGTACATAGATACCTCTCACATTTAAATACTAGTAAAATATGTGTTCATGTAACATGTCGTGGTAAATAAATATTAGTGCATGTGTATATATATCTATATATTATATTTCATTTGCATTGTTCATATTAGGTCATCTATATAGGGTTTCCTTATGGCCTATATATTATATACCATATACTATATGCATTATATATGCATTACTTATGCTTATAAAATTCCTATTGTGATGTCTATTCTCTCTGATTGTGACAATATTAAGCAAAATGTCTCTATTGCTACCCGGTGTCTATCACAACATTTATATAATTTCAATGTTTGTCTACTGCATATTGTATATTGTATTTTGTCTTATCCGGTCCTATATTTTTCAGGTATTAGGGGTATTACGTTAAATATTACTTAGGCATCAAATTGCAATCCTTGTTTTTTTAACCAATCATGTGTATTTATGCTATTTTAAAAGGTGAACTGGTGTTTAATCCTCAGCTATGATTACGGCAGAATAGCCAAAACATGTTAGCAGATTTTCTGCATACTGTCGTTGTGTAACCCATGGATGTCATTTTATCAAGTTGTTGAAATAAAGATGCTGTTTTAAACCGTCACCTGCCACTGCTTTTTCTTTGACTGTATTCCACACCGGGCAGCAGGGACGGATTGGATTAGGCAGAGTCACGTGCTCTTTCCACCCCCTTCCTGCATAGTGGGAATGCTAGAGTACTGTTTGTGAGAAGCGGAGTTACGCAGTACTTACCAGACCTTTGAGGACGAGGACAGACCTCGGGTCGGCAGCAGTGAGTGACCGTTAGAGCAGAGATTGCTTTTTACTATGGATTGGATATACCGCTGAAGATCACATGTTTTGCGTCCATTTTCACAAGCATATCCAGTTTTTACACTACTGGCATGTGTAGGGGGCTAAGTGACTCAGGTCTCTCATTTGACGGGTTTTGCTGTCACGGGGAATTAGTGACTTTCTATATAAGAGATTGTTTTATATATATATATATATATATATATATATATATATATATATATATATATATATAGATAGATATATATATACATACTGCCCAGTCATGAGTTTGTGTAAAAAACGTTGATGTATGTAAAAGCATATTTATACAATATTTATTTTTAATAAAGGTTTTAACTATGTATTTACATTCCAATGTTCTTCACATAGCAGAATATGTTCTAAGTTTTGCTAAATAGATATTCCTATATATATCTGTATATATCTATACCTATATCTAAACCTCATTTCATCCACTCCAAGACTCAGCGTTCCTTTTTCCTCATTCGTATATATATAAATATATATATACAGTATCTCACAAAAGTGAGTCCACCCCTCAAATTTTTGTAAATATTTAATTATATCTTTTCATGTGACAATACTGAAGAAATTACACTTTGCTACAATGTAAAGTAGTGAGTGTACAGCCTGTATAACAGTGTAAATTTGCTGTCCCCTCAAAATAACTCAACACACAGCCATTAATGTCTAAACCGTTGGCAACAAAAGTGAGTACACCCCTAAGTGGAAATGTCCAAATTGGGCACAATAAGCCATTTTCCCTCCCCAGTGTCATGTGACTCGTTAGTGTTACAATGTCTCAGGTGTGAATGGGGAGCAGGTGTGTTAAATTTGGTGTTATCGCTCTCACACCCTCTCATACTGGTTACTGGAAGTTCAACATGGCACCTCATGGCAAAGAACGCTCTGAGGATCTGGAAAAAAAGAATTGTTGCGCTACATAAAGATGGCCTAGGCTATAAGAAGATTGCCAAGACCCTGAAACTGAGCTGCAGCATGGTGGGCAAGACCATACAGTGGTTTCACAGGACAGGTTCCACTCAGAACAGGCCACACCATATTCGACCAAAGAAGTTGAGTGCACGTGCTCAGCGTCATATCCAGAGGTTGTCTTCGGGAAATAGACGTATGAGTGCTGCCAGCATTGCTGCAGAGGTTAAAGGGGTGGGGGTCAGCCTGTCAGTTCTCAGACCATATGCCGCATACTGCATCAAATTGGTCTGCATGGCTGTTGTCCCAGAAGGAAGCCTCTTCTAAAGATGATGCACAAGAAAGCTCGCAAACAGTTTGCTGAAGACAAGCAGACTAAGGACATGGATTACTGAAACCATGTCCTGTGGTCCAATGAGACCAAGATAAACTTATTTGGTTCAGATGGTGTCAAGCGTGCGTGTGGCAGCAACCAGGTGGAGTACAAAGACAAGTGTGTGTTGCCTACAGTCAAGCATGGTGGTGGGAGTGTCATGGTCTGGGCCTGCATGAGTGCTGCTGGCACTGGGGAACTACAGTTCATTGAGGGAACCATGAATGCCAACATGTACTGTGACATACTGAAGCAGAGCATGATCCCCTCCCTTCAGAGATTGGGCTGTAGGGCAGTATTCCAACATGATAACGACCCCAAACACACCTCCAAGACGACCACTGCCTTGATAAAGAAGCTAAGGGTAAAGGTGATGGACTGGCCAAGCATGTCTCCGGACCTAAACCCCATTGAGCATCTGTGGGGCATCCTCAAATGGATGTCGGGGGAGCGTGAGGTCTTTAACATTCACCAGCTTTGTGATGTCATCATGGAAGAGTGGAAAAGGACTCCAGTGGCTATCTGTGAAGCTCTGGTGAACTCCATGCCCAAGAGGTTTAAGGCTGTGCTGGTAAATAATGGTGACAACACAAAATATTGAGACTTTGGGCCCAATTTGGACATTTCCACTTAGGGGTGTACTCACTTTTGTTGCCAACAGTTAAGACATTAATGTCTGTGTGTTGAGTTATTTTGAAGGGACAGCAAATATGCACTGTTATACAGGCTGTACACTCACTACTTTACATTGTAGCAAAGTGTCATTTCTTCAGTGTTGTCACATGAAAATATATAATAAAATATTTCCAAACATTTGAGGGGCGTACTCACTTTTGTATACTGTATAGATAGATACTGTATATATAGTTATATAATTATAGATATATATTGTACAAACTTTTTTTTATATATATATGAAGAAATATTTATTTATTAATAAATAGAAGATATTCTTGTATGTGAAGAACAATGGAGTAAGAAAAATATTCATATTTTCATGTTGGGTTAGCGCACATGAGAATATGTGATCTGGTTTGTGCGAGAGTGGGATGTTAGGTTTATTTTTTTACTTTTTTTTCTCTATTGACTTCTATGGGGGAATACGTAAACGAGCATGCAATATTCTAAGTTCCAATGAGCACAAAAAGCTTACTTCTAGCTTTATTAACGCTCGAGCGGCAGTGTTAAATAGCTATCTACTTGTAATCTGGCCCATTATTTTGCTGAGTGCAAAATGAAAATTTTAGTATCACATGGGCTCCATTTATTAAACAGTGAGTGGAAATGGAGCCCCGTGGATTCCTTTTGCCTCAGCACACCAGCTGTCCCTCGTTTAAAGGCTTTACTTATTTATTTATTTATTTTTTTCAATTTTCTCTCAGCAGGCAGAACAGTCAATTAAATTGCTTAATATCTAACTCATGAGCACTCCTGAAGCCCTGTTGTAGTGGCTAATGTTACTCAAGGTCTGGTCACTCATATTCTGTAGCGCTGCTGTAGCAGAAATAGGTAATAAAGGGAAATTTACTAAATATATTGAAAAGCAAAAATAGGGCCACTTAAAATGTACCTTTTAGAAAGACAGATTTTTACATTGTCCTATTATACCAGTAAACAAATCACTCCCAAATTGAATGCATTCACTGCACAATGTAATTTGTGAGTCAAGCTTTGCTTTAAAGTGTACACTATACACTATGAAATGAGGCTAAAATGTCTCTCTGAGAGTGTTATGCTGTAGCCTTGCTTGAACAAGATTAAAAATGGGACACATAAATAAATTAGCACACGCAATAAAACACAAGATTTGTAGCTTATTACCAAAAATATTATAGCATTTACAAGATTATTTTAAGACAATTTTGGGGACTGGGAAGCATCCTTCTGACTGCAATGTCAGCATTTGTGTTTATTGCTTAGGCAACATTCTTAACCCTTTGTCATCCAGAGAGGATTGCACCACATTCTGAGCACTGTGTTGCAGCTTTATCTGATTGCACAGTGAATTGTCCATGGCAATAAGTAATATTGTATAACCCCCTATTGCATGTAATGCTTAGGAGAGAAAGGAAAAAAAGAAAGAAACCTTATCTGCCTGAATGGACTGCAATTCATTGTTAAAAAGTATGTGCGACATTCCCTGCCAGCAAGATATATTTTTATTTACTTCACAGCTAAGTAAGCAATATACTGTAAGTATTTTCTATAAAGGCATGTGCGGCTTAATTAATATAGCTCAGGTAAGCTAATTGGCATATCAGTGATGAAATATTGCCATGGAAATAGCTATCGCTATCCTTGGATCTCAACTTCTCTTGTCTGAGTTATTACAACTAGCAATGTATTGTGCTTCACTTGTCAGTAATTACATGGTTTGTTCAAAAGATATGTTTTATTAATTAAGGTGCTGATGCTGGCTTGGTTTCAGATATAACCATAATATTTTAAAAGTTTGATAATTATTTGAATTTCACTAGTACCAATATACAGTATGGGCTAGATTACAAGTGGCGCAATAATGATACCGCAGGACGCCTTAAGGAGTATCGCTGGACTATGCTAACATTAGCATGCAACTTGATTTAAGTCCATGGTAAATCAAATTAACCAGATAAAGTTTAGCGCAGTAGACATAACTCTAGCATAATCTCGCAACCACACTAAATGCTGCTGATATTACAAGTTAAAAGTTGCACTTGATTGCCATTCCAAACTTCGCTAGAAGAATTAGCATGATGTGAGACCTAAAGTAAAGTGTAAGGGTTAAAAAAAAATACACAAAACACATCAATAAAATATTAATTAGATGTGTAGGTAATACACTCATATGAAATATTTAATTAAAATATAATTTTAATATTGATAAAACAATTTTTAAAAAGGTTAAAAAGAGATATGATATATTGTAAGGTGTTTGACTGGAAAGGGTTCTAGTGTATATATATACATATCCCTATCTCTGTATCTGTATATGTATATGTATATAATAACTAATAATAATCCCAGTCAAATACCTTGAAATAAGCAATATAATTTAAATATGTATTTTCTATGTGTTTTTTTTAGAAATTCCTATGTTCTTCATTTAGAAAAAAAAATATTTTCATTTTTAAATATATTCCTATGTATATGTATATACAATATATATATATATATATATATATATATATATATATATATATATATATATATATATATACTGTATATATTATTTATTTATTTATTATTTATTATTTCTTCTAAGTGAACATACAGTAGGAATTTAATTTATTCCCAATGCACCTTCAGCTTTATGTTGACCTAGTGCAGTTTCGGGTTAGCATGAGAGCGATAAATGGAAAATGCTTTCTTTAGAGTGCCCTTTAGAAGTGTATTGGGAGAAGAAGTTAGTTTGGTTTGAAATATCCAGTCCTAAAGTTAGCGTGCCTGAGTCTTTTGCTCTTGCACTAATTTTTTAATTTCAATTTATAATACTAGGGCTAATCTGACCACACTCATTTTTTTAAACTTGATCTCACTTAGTGCTCAAGAGTGAACAAATATTAGTGCGCCAGTTGTAATATGGGCCAATATTAAAAAAAAAAACATGCTTTCCATGGAGCTAGTTAAGCGCAAGAAGGCTGGTGCCTAGGGACAAGCAGGGGCATCTGATTTGTGTGCTTAAAATGATTAATAAATTATGCTTTATGTACCTGTTGCTGCAAAACATTAGAAAACGCAAGTCTTTGGTGCTTAGGCAGGGCCCATACCATAACCCCACAACCTGGTTCGCTGTCATATGCTACCAGTCTATTTACCAGCTCTCTACAATGTGTTTATGGAGCTGTAGTTATCACTCATTTTCTGCTAGATTATAAATTGAGTGCAAAATATTGCCTTCATGAAAGTGAGATTCACACTCAACTTAGTAATACCAGCGCACGCAAATGTGCGCTGGTATTACAAGTTAGGTAAAGTGGGTAAGTTGTGCAACGATGGGCAGCAGATTGTAAATATATGTATATGAATATATATTTATGGGTTAATATATGTATATACACATATTAACACAAGCATATACATATATATTTACTGGGAACACACAGTCCCCATAGACCACAATGTATAGGTACATTTCAGTGCTGTTTTTTTCTAACACCCCACACCCGCCAACTTTAGCCCCCAAAAACTGTTTACTGCAGTTGTTGTTTTTTTTTTTGTTTTTTTTAATTATACTTTATTTTGGGGGTAACTGGGGCACTTTTATAAAATTAACCAGATATTTGAGC
This sequence comes from Bombina bombina, assembly GCF_027579735.1. Lineage (NCBI taxonomy): Eukaryota > Metazoa > Chordata > Amphibia > Anura > Bombinatoridae > Bombina > Bombina bombina. The sequence goes on along the minus strand of NC_069501.1, from coordinate 195,165,416 downwards.
CCTGGTTAATTTTCTGAGAGCTAATTGCTACCACAAATTTGCAGTAGCAATAACCATCCACTTGTAATGGCTGTTTATTTATCGTGAATTTGACAGTTTACGGGTGCGTGATAAATTGTGTCCCTTTAAATTGATCTCTCTCCCTTTCGCTCTCTCTCGCCCTCACTCTCTCTCACTCTTTCTCTGTCTCTCTATATATATTGTACTAATAATAATAATAAACCCAAAAATAGCAACCATTTCCTGATTGATAACAAAGCTTTGTAATTTTAAGAGTTAACTTGCAAACATATATGCATACACCTAATCTCCAATGTTAGCTGCTAAATCCCCTTTCCAATGCTTCTCTATATAAATGTATATTAAGAACACTTTAATTAGAGTGCTTAACGTTTTGGATAGGCTTTGTGACTTGAAACATTGTTGTGTTCTGGCTATTCAGTATAAGTGTTTTCCTTAATACTTTTGGAGTGTGCAGAAGCTTTATGTGTGTACCAGCCACTGCTAGATGTTCCACAGCAATACAGTTGGCCCTTTTATACAGTCACATTGAATAAGCTACCCAAAAGCCAAAAAATACTTAAAATCGGCCTATCAGCAGTATCTTAAGAATGAGGTTGAGGAATACGTTGTGCAATAGCTGAATACAAAACAATACAACAAAATCCATAAACTGTAATTATGCAGGTGTCTGAACTTTTTATTTCTATTCAGAAGGCATTAATGGATTTTGACAATGTTTGCATGTACATTTCAAAAACAATTAAATGTAATGAGAGGACTAAATGTCAAAAGAATGCAAGCATTTTATTGCCAGCATTTAATCTCATTGAAAGCCATCCCGTCAAGATGGTGACATGTTTTTTATTTTTTTGCAGTGCTAGAATTTGTATTTTATTATTTATTTGACTTTAAATAACATAAATATTTTTTTAGAGCAAAAGCAGATTGAAAATCTTCTTATACTATTTGTAATTCTATGAGCTGTTTTTATATAACTTCACCTAATATGTTTTACGTTATTTTTATACAATAACAACATGTCCATCTTCTTCACAGGACAGCTTCAATGGCCAGTCCCACTCACCATTGTAGTTTCTGCTATTGAACCAAAGCTGTTGATAAATATGTTGCAGGTAACATTTACAGGAGGACCTGTAAGTTAAACAATAAAATAGAAAAACAAAATGACAGGTTGTGTTCATGTTATGCATTCATCATTTACTGCGTGCCAGTAGCACACCAGCACTTACCATTGTGGTCTCTGTGACTGATCCAAAACTGTTTATAAAAATATTGCAAGTAACGTTTACTGGAGGACCTGTGGAATGCAATAAGAATGTTGCAGTATATGCGGAAGCAAAAAAAAAAATGATTTGATCTGCACATGCTGGTACAGAAACAGCAGAAACCGAAAGGTAGAAAAACATATTTCAAAGAAATATTAAGCAGTGTTTCAAAGCATTACAAATGTTTGCATTTCTTAAATGAAAAATGAGAGTTGATAAAGGCAATTTTGTTTGCTGAAAATGGGGAATGGGATTATGCATGAAAATGATGATGTAAAAAAAAAAAAAAAAACGAGGAAATGTTTGTATAAGTTCCTAATAATCTAATACATTGGCCAGTATGCCATAACGGCTTTGAGTTAAAAGAACGCTGAGTCTAAGTTAGGCTTGTGCATTTGTTTCGTTACAAATGAAAATTCAAAACGAAAACACAGATATTTGTTTATATTTCAATAAACAAATTTCCAAACAAATGCACTAATATGAAGAAAACAAACAAATACTGATGACATTCATCAGTATTTAGTCCTTTCCTTTAAATTAGCTGTTAAGGGTTAAATACTTGTTTCTAGGGGGCTGGAGAGCCGTGCTAATCCAGAACCTCCGAACCCTGGACCGCACAAATAGGAGAAGGTCCTTTAGCGCAGGCTCTGGGATGTGTCACACTTAGCCTCCTATTAAAGGGACACTGTACCCAAAAATTTTCTTTCATGATTCAGATTGAGCATGACATTTTAAGCAACTTTCTAATTTACTCCTATTATCAAATTTTCTTCATTCTCTTGGTATCTTTATTTAAAATGCAAGAATGTCAATTTAGATGCCAGCCCATTTTTGGTGAACAACCTGGGTTGTACTTGCTGATTGGTGGATACATTTATCCACCAATAAAAAATTGCTGTCCAGAGTACTGAACCCAAAAAAGCATAGATGCCTTCTTTTTCAAATAAAGATAGCAAAAGAACAAAGAACAATTGATAATAGGAGTAAATTAGAAAGTTGCTTAAAATTGCATGCTCTTTCTGAATTACAAAACAACATTTTTGGGTTCAGTGTCCCTTTAAGACTGCCCTGGGCTCTGTGAAGAAGGGTCGGGATTAGCAAAGCTCCCTAGTGTGCTATAGGTAAGTATTTTACCGTTTAAAGCTATTTTAATGTAAACTAATTTATACTAATGAATTTCATTATTATATATTAATTTTCTTTAAATTAGTTTGTGCATTCGTTCGGATATTCGTTTTACAAAAACAAAATGAATATCTGCATTTTCGTTACAAATATGAATTCGTAAACTAATAACAATAAAAATGGTTTTCTTAAGGTCTGTAAAAGCTCTAAATTTTACAACAGTATTTTGGACTGAGCTTGCGAGCAACACATCACTTTTAATGTAATAATAACGAGCAAGCTAATGGCGCTCCCTGCGCTATCCATTAGAAATATAGGGAGTGCTTAAATCTTCAGCTGTGTTAAGATGCTTTTGGTTAAAATATTTAACCATCCACTTTGTACAATGTCGCGCAAAAGATAATGCACCAAGCACTATTGATTGCAGTTCACTTGTAATCTAGACCTTGATGCAGAGAAATATATTTGTATGTCCCTTTCAGCTAGTTGCTTAGTGTCTCAGCATATATCACATTTCAACGTAATCACAAATGAACATGAAGTGGAAATGAGGAATCCATTAACTATAACATTGATCATTTATAGCCATTTTTAGATGTTTATTTAGTGTTTCTCATGTAATCCCAAATATTTTCTTTATTATTATAAGAAAGAGCAACAATATTTAATAGAAATGCAGCAAACTCATTCAGGTTATTTCTAGTATAATAAATCCCATATATATTAAAATTTTACAATTCATAAAGAAACTTTTTTAGTTTTTACTTTATGAGATATTTAAAATGTAAATATTTTACGTTGGTTATTTGTCTATTAACTAAAGTTTGCAAATAAAAAGATTAGGAGAGTATGCTGTTTTTAATGGCCATCTAATAAATATAAATGTATCTATAAAAACCGGAAGAGGCATAATATAAAAAACAAACATAACCTATTTATAGCTTTGTAGCATATTCTCATAGCAATTAATCTCCCTGCTGCTATGTTAAATCAACAGGCAACACACAAATAAAACAGCCTTGTATGTAAACAAAGAGGACTTCAGCTAAACAACTCATATTCATGACATAAATATCTATCTGTGATGCCAAGACTAGTATATAATATATGCTTCCACACTGACGCTATCATTGCCTGTATTGATCTAAATTATAGCTTTGCCTGTGTCTTACTCTAAGATTAACTAAATATTTAACATACAGAAAACAGAAGCTTGCTATATTTCACAATAAAGTATATTTTCATCTTTTCTGATTACTAGATATGCATATTGTAACACAACATACAAGAAACAATAAAATTAAATTGCCAGAACACTTTAATAATGACTTAGGTATCGTCTAGGGGAATTTCGTTAATACCATGGGTGTTGCTAAATACCAAAGAGACCTGATGGTACTAGCTCAAGTAACGGTTTGAAACTGGATTCTCCCCATCTTATCATTTCTTGGCCATTGTCTATAAACAAACTATGACAAGTTGCATAGTATAACATCCTATATACAATTTACATTTATTTGCTATTACATTCATTATAATACTTTGCGATTTACTCTGAAACACTAGCACATTCAGATACTTATTGTCACTTTCACATTAGAAATAGCTTAAGAGTACCAGTCTTGTTAATGCAGCCACCATGATATAGTAACAACCTTTGGTGAAAGATAAATCTCCTAAGGGACCCATATCACCTAAATTGTCACCCAAAGATAACTCCTCTACTTATGAGTCCTCAAAGACTCCAAACACCTAGAAGATTCCCCTCCCTGACCCACTATATACACTCAACGAGCAAGGCCGCCCTTGCACAAGCCACCCTTTGTAAATGCCCCCATCATGAACCTCTAATACCAAGATCCCCAAACTGATCTAATTATGTTGTTAATCTGTATCTTCAGTTCTGGTGTGTGGGAATTTGCACTGAGGGGGATATACAGTATGATTTGGTCACAGGAAAACTTATAACGAAGGATCATAATGAGGGTTTCTTAGGTGTTGGAGGATTTACTGTTTTGAGTGTTGGCAAGGTGGTTCTTTTGGGGTCAATTAAGTCAGGTTTTATTGCACTGTTGGTATAAAGTTAATATGGCTAAAAAAAGGTAACTGGACTGAGAAGGATCTTTGTTAATATTTTTGTATTAATAGGTGACCTAGAAGTTTAAATATGGCTACAGTAGATACATTGTGTTGAGGGAAGGTGTCTAAGCCAGGGTTTATATGCAGGAAAGTCACTTTGTATACAAATAAAACAGGGGTTGTTATACTGCACACAATGCTCTGGATAAAAGAAAAAATCCCTGTATCTAATCCAGAAGAATAATCAAAGTCAAAAGGGCAGCTCCTCTTCTTAAGGTGCAAGAAAACCAATATGTATCTACAAGGTAAAGACAAAAGGGCGTCTCAAGATATAGATTGTGTGAATTGTGAAGCAAATAAAAATTCCAACATGGATGCACTCACAACTGAGATGGCACTATACAGATGGATAGTGCAATAGACAGGCTGGATGTTGCAGCCACCAGTTGGCTAATTCTCCCGACAACAACCTACAGGGGAATTCCTTCTTAGACTTGAGAGTCTCCAATATCCAGTCACTGGCAATCAGGAGAAATACAGCAGCCGCTTTCCACAAACAATATGTTGCAACTTGATAAAAATACTAAAAACTTTAATAAAATTTTAGGGTACAGCTGATCTGTTTAAAAACACGTTTCTCAGCTCAAATGTGAGTTGTTTCGTCAGGCCTATTTGTAGTTTAGTTTTAGAATATATTTTTTTTTTATTTTGGGGTGGAGTTTTAGAATAGGGATTATTATTTTTTATTTTTGGTTATTTGTTTGTTATTTTTTGTTATGTTAGTGGGGGGTGGGGGTTGTAATGTAAGGTTTTTTTTGTAATGGTATTTTTTTTTTTTTAACAGTAATGGCAGGTTTTGGGGGGGGTTAACAGTAATAGTAGTTTTTTTTTAAAGGTCAGTTTTTATTTTGTTAAAGGTAGTTAGGTTTTTTATTTGTAAAGCTAGGGTTAGTCTATTTTGGGTTCCACTTAGGGGGCGTTAGATTACAGGGTTTAGATGCTAGTGTGTTACTTTGCATTGGGGGGCGGGCAGTTTAGGGGTTAATAGTGTAGCTTACTTTGTGTTGTTGGGGGCAGGTGGTTTAGGGGTTAATAGTGTACATAGGTAATTTTCAATGTGGGAGGATGGCGGTTTAGGAGTTAATAGTGTAGTGCAGACTTTGTGGTGGGTTATGTGGCGGCTTAGGGATTATTAGAGTAGGGGTTTATGGTGGGTTTATGGTGATTGGGGTTAGAGTAGGATGTTAATTTTTTTCCACTTTTTGTCTCCATTGAATATTATGGGGCAGAAGGTAATCGTGCGTGTGTAAGTTCAGCTTTAAGTATGGTTAGTGCTGGAGCAATAGGTTTTACTTTCAACTCGCAATACCTGCACAACCCGGCTTGCGTAAAAGGTTTACCACTAGCACAGTTTGCGCTCTAGCAAAAGCGCTAGTTAGTGCTCCACTTGTTATCTAGCCCTACAGGTTTCTATATAAAAAGGAGTAAGCTAAATTTAAGAAAATTTGTTAAGTAGATTTTGAGCAAGAATTCTACTTTTAGGGGCCGAATTATCAAGCTCCGAATGGAGCTTGATGTCCCTGTTTCCGCGCGAGCCTTCAGGCTCACTGGAAACAGTAGTTATAAAGCAGCAGCCTATACAATTAGGCTGATAGACACCCCTGCTAGCGGCCGATTGGCAGCAAATTTGCAGGAAGCGGCATTGCACAAGCAGTTCACAAGAACTGCTTGTGCAATAATAAATGGCGAAAGCATAAGCTGTCGGTATTTATCGATGTGCGATGGACATGAAACGCTACATCGTATCATGTCCACTCGCACTTTGGTAAATTGGCCCCTTAGAAGCTACCGTAACCCTAGCTTTGTTAAGTGAAACACAAATATGCCATAAATTAATTATTTTAAGTATTTACTGTTTTAAAAATGATTATACCATTAATCTACTAATCATAGAACTATGCAGTAAACCAGAGCACTAAAATGAATCGCTTCCTGTTTAATAACATGAGGTCACACAAGCCACAAAATAGTAAAGCACTTTTAACCTTTAATTTTGCATTTCTTTGTGTCTGTTATAAAAGTCACTTTGTTTAACTTCCTATCTTCCAACATTTAAATTTATAGCACTCGGTACCAGGAGGCTGGGGGTGATCTGTTAGGAAGATCCATTTATGGTTGGTGGTTAGAAAGGTCCAAGTTTCGCTTTGTGAACAAGGACACAAATATAAACTGGAAAAAGCAAATAAACCAGAATCCCGTAGGATTCAAGACAATTGGGAACTATGTGCTGCTTTCAAAGTCACAAAATGCTTATTTAGCAAATACTATAATGCTACAATAACCACAAAGGTAATCAGTGATATTTTGATATCCTTTGTGTTTTATCCTCAATTTTATTTTATTCCAAAAGAGCATTGGTCTTTCAACTAGCTTGAAAGCTCAAGTTCTTAGTGATTACAATCTATATCTAAGGCATTCTCTGTTAACAGATTCAAAAGCTTTATATTCTTCAGAAAAACAAAAACATAATTTAGAAAGGAAAAGGTAACCATAAACAACAGTGATGTTGTCTGAAGTATGCTAATGTGCTTTTATAGTGCACCTGGGTATAATTAGTTATTATGCAATTAAAATACTTAAAATTAGGCAGTTGTTTGGGAATCAGCTTAGGCTTCTTCATTATCTTTCTAAAACTCCATTACACAGTTCACATTAAAGGGACAGTATACAGCAATTTTCATATAACTGCATGTAATAGACACTACTATAAAGAATAATATGCACAGATAATGGAATAATCCAGTATAAAAATGTTTAAAATTTACTTAGAAGCTCCCAATTTAGCTCTGTTAAAAAGGTAGGTGGAAAGCCCACTGCAAGTGGGAAAAACAGGCACTGCCCCCTCCCCCTTCCTCTGCATATGAAAAGACCCTTTACACAAACAGGAGCAAGCTGGAGTAGGCATACGTCAGTATTCTCCTAAAACTTTGGGGCTTGGTTAGGAGTCTGAAAATCAGAGCAATGTTATTTAAAAATAAGCAAAACTATACATATGAAAAAAAAATGTTGTATGGGCTATATAAATGGATCATCTACAAAACATTTATGCAAAAAAAATCTAGTGTTTAATGTCCCTTTAAGCTTATCGTATTTAATGTGATCGTGCCTTTTTTTTAAAAAATGTAAAAAAGAAAATGTATGGGCTATATAAATGGATCATCTACAAAACATTTATGCAAAGAAAAATCCAGTGTATAATGTCCCTTTAATATAATTCATTCTGTTGTTTGATAACATCTGTTGAGTTGCAGTAATGTTAAAATGGAAGTCATCAAGGTCATTTTTTTATACTGCTTATGCCTTTGTCGGTTTCAGTCTTCTCATCAGCTTATAAAAATTCAGTTAAGAAATATACAAATATATTAGATGCAACAGACTGTTGCTTACATAAAATCTATTTTACAAACATAATTTATGTATACTTGGTTTAGTGTCACTATTTATCACTTTAGGATGTTTCATTGTTTTGCGAAGCATCTAGCGCTGAATGAGTTGTGTTCATTTTAACTGAACTTCACAGAGGACGTCAAGGTACAAATTCGGTAAATGCCTTAGTTATCTTATTCGGTATAAGCTTAACACTGGCTGTTAAGCTAACAAATTTAACTTTTAATGTTAAGGCTAGATTACAAGTGGAGCACAATCAATAGAGTGGGGTATGTTATCTTGTGCTCGATTCCGTGCTAACAATAACGCATTATCTGATGTTGCATGTGTGTTCCCTCTAATTTCAGATTTTGTGAGCGGCACAGCAGTGAAACCGTTAATAAGGTAACCATACCTTGCTGTCTGCATTGTGCACTGATTGCTAACTGAAGAGTGTGGTTAACTAATTAAGCATTTTACTGCTGGGCTGCTTACAAAATCTGTCCCTAGAGGGATCACTAATGTGGAGGGTAACAATTTGTAACCAAAGCATCTTAATACGGCTGGGACTTTTTTAGCGCAGCCTTTACTTTTAATGGTTAGTACAGCGTTAACGTTCACTTTGCGCTCATATTAGAAGTGGTGAATTAAGTGTTGCTTCCAAGCATAATTCAATGAAGTGCTGAAAAAGCTTTTTGAGACCTGAAGAAAACTATTATAGCTTTTTAGTTTACATAACAAAACACATGAATATGCTATTGAAATGAAGGTTTTAAGTTACAGGTACACTTGCGTTGAAAAGTTTGGGGTCACTTAGACATTTCCTTGTCTATTAAAATAACATCAAATTGATCAGAAATACTGTGTAGACATTGTTAATGTTGTAAATAACTATTGTAGCTGGAAATGGCTGATTTTTAAATGAATATCTACATAGGCATACAGAAGCCCATTATCAGCAACCATCTGTCCTGTGTTTCAATGTCTAGTTGAACATTAGAAAACCCTTTTTATAATTATGTTAGCACAGCTGAAAACTGTTGTACTTATTAAAGAAGCAATACAACTGTCCTTAAAGGGACATTATACACAAAAACACAAATATGGACTAATTAAATAAAGTTTTTGATGTAGACCAAGTTTGTAATTGACATATTTTAGATATTTCGCATCTAAAGCAGGTAAAAGTGAGGCAGAAACTTTCACTGCATATTTATACTTATGTCATAAACACTAGTTTTCATAAGGGAAAATCGGTTTATTAAGTTTAGCTGTTTATAATCGGCAGCATTTCTTTAGTTTGCAAATAACACTGCACATATCAAATTATACAGATAGCTCTAAGCAGGCGGGCTGTCTGTAAGCACGCTAGTTAGGGAGGGAGGGAAAAACCCTAGCTTTCTAACTGTTGTGTATGACGTACGTATACATAAGCAATGAAAGCACCGCAAGTTTCTTCTTCATTTTTACCTGCTTTAGAAGCAAAATAGCTAAAACATGTCAATTCCAAACTTAGTCTACATCATATACTTTATTTAATTAATTAACATACACCTCACAGGTCCTCAACTGGCAGCTTCATCAAACAGAACCCCCAAAACATGAGTCTCAACATGAACAGTGTAGAGGCAACTCCAGGATGCTGCTTTCTAGGCAGAGTTGCAAAGAAAACGCCATATCTGAAACTGTCCAATAAAAAGAAAAGATTAAAAAGGGCAAAAGAACACAGACACTAGACAGAGGAAGATTGGAAAAAGTGTTATGGAGAGATAAATCTAATTTTGAGGTGTACGGATCACAAAGAAGAACATTCTTGAGAAGCAGACCAAATGAAAATATGCTTGGAGTGCTTGACGCCATCTGACAAGAACGATAGAGGCAATGTAATAGTCTGGGGGTGCTTTGGTGGTGGTAAAGGGAGATTTTTATACAGGATAAAAGGGACCTCTTAGAAGGATGACTATCACTCTATTTTGCAATGTCATGCCATACTCTGTGGACTGTTCCTGATTGGAGTCAATTTCCTCTTACAACAGGATAATGACCCAAAGCATAGCTTCAAACTATGCAATAACTATTTAGGGAATAAGCAGTCAGCTTGTATTCTGTATTTAATGGAGTGGCCAGCACAGTTACCAGATCTCAACCCTATTGAGCTGTTGTGAAAGTAGCTTGAGAGTATGGTACGTAAGAAATGCCAAATAAAACAATCCAACTTGTGGGATGTGCTTCAGGAAGTATGGTATGAAATGTCTTCAGATAACCTCAACAAATTAATAAGAATGCCATAGGTCTGCATGGCTGTAATTGCTACTCATGGAGGATTCTTTGATGAAAGCAAAGTTTGAAGGACACAATTATTATTTACTTAAAATTAATTATTTCTAACCTTGTCAATAACTACATTTAATGTATGCTTTCATGGAAAATAAGGAAATATCTATGTGACCACAAACTTTTGAATGCCAGTGTACATTTGGATTTAATACTTAGCAAGCAAAGGTTTAATAATGAAAAAAAAAAATGTTGCAGAATAAAGGGAATATAGTATATAACAAGATGAATTACTAGGAAGGGGTCAAATAAATATATTTTTTGCGAGTGTTTGAATGTATGGATGTGTATATATATATATATATATATATATATATATATATATACCACTTACTGGGAGTTACCTGCTTTGCCACAAAAAAATATTGCTACAATAGAATAAACTTTATGTAACCAGTTGTAGTTGTGGCTACATCTTGGGTCCATTGGGGAGTTCCCATTGCTGAGTTAGAGTTTGCTGATGACTCTAACATTGGAGTGGATTGGGCATGATCAGTGAATCACCGTGGAGATATTTGTCTTGTCAGAGTCTTGCTGGTAGACTCTGAGTCCAGCCTGCCTATCAAACACCTTGGAGGGTGTTTCACCTATTGTGAATGATATTCTGTAGCATCTCTCTATTTCCATTGAACTATACATTCTTGCACTATGAGGAGCAACCATATTTTCTTTTTGTAGATGCTTAGCTTTCATTAAAATAGTATAGCAAAGAACTACATAAATAACTTCACTACTTGAGAGTATTTTTGTGCACCATCAGCTTAGCCCTTGAGCAATATCCAGCATTCATTTTACTGTGCAGCTCCATATAAGTTTATTATGTGAGTTATTTAACGTACACATGCAGATGTTAGGACACACTAGACTATCACTCTTGCGGTAAAAAATAACTTTGGATTTGCAGTATAAGTTTAAAAACAAAAGTGATATTTTTAGAGCTCAAGCACATTAGCGCTAACACTTTTCTCTCCACTTATCTAGCCCTTTGTGAATTATGGCAACTGCATTTCACTGTGCACAGATTTGAAGAGCTGAATGTGACCTGAGAGTCGGAGCTGACCTAAAATGTGATAAGCCGTCTTGTACTATTGCCGAGAGATGTTGAACACATGAATTTTCACGTTATAATATATATAATATTGTTCATATATTTTTTAAATAATCTTTTGAAGATGTAGGTTTTCATTGGGGGATTAGAGTTGTTTCATCTAATATTTAACACCTGTTGCTGTGCTTGTGTATTATTCAACATGTAATTTAACTGTTGACTGTTTTAATTCACAGCAGACCTCTAACTCATTATGAACCTTATGCACCAACTACTGTTAGCTGAGAAATATGTTACCAAGTTTTGGTTTTGGTTTTAAAACAGATACAGTTTTTTTTTTTTTTTTTTTCTGTGCTGAGAGATGGAGAGTTAGTTCACTTCTGCAGTGTGATTGTGTTTATAGCATTTATATCCTACAAACCAGAGTTACAGCGAGCTTGAAAGCCGCTTATTTTCTAGCCTGTGTGTCTGTCACTTTTTAAGTGCTATGCTTTTGTGAGTAAATTTTAGTCTGGTGTTTTTTTCATGCATTGGAGAAACTTGACCTTATTGAGAAACACTATATATACTTTAGATTAACAGTGAGAACACTTGTATGGTATTGTGTACATACCACCCCATTTAGCCCACTCACTCATTCTCATACACTCCCCCACACACACACTTTCTCATTATTTAACACAAAAGCTGACTTATCTACATATTTATGTATTTCAACAACAAAAAAAGAGATAATAAACTTAAAGCTTTTGGTTATGTGTGATTTTACAATGCCTTGTCAATTACATCCCTGACTACATAAAATCATGAATTATATCACACCTTGTATCTACAGCAAACCTTAAAAGCCATGCCTTGACACTATTGGTCACTCAGAGAAACTCCATATTCTCTACAATAAAACATTGATTTACAGATACCACTTATTGTTACTCTGTAATTGAGAATAAAAAAGAAATCTAACATATGCCCCTAATGGGTCTTCAAACTGAATATTTTGTTATAAAACAATATCCATATGTAAATAAAAAAATTAAAAAAACTCACTTAAACACTTCTTTAGTACTACCATATGTAGTGCAGACGTTGCAAAAAGACACTAACATGCATCAGTAATGCTTACTGGACAGCCACTTTATTTGTTTCCCAAACCACTGACATAGCAATACTGTATCAAAGGAAGCGGAATCTTTATATTATAAGCCAGTACTATAGAATGTATCATTTTAAACATCGACAAACAAAATTGCAATCATATGTGACCATTCAATATTTGCCATTCTGAAGATGTTAAAATGGAATTTCAAGTGTTTAAAGCAGATGGCTATATGGACTTGGGTAAAGGTACATGGTGATAACTCAATTAAAAAGAATGAGGTGCCATATAGTGTTATTCCATCAATCAAATGTAATACATAGAAAGAAAAAGCGTGTCAACTGTCAGTGTTGTTGCAGCTAATTAAAATAAATTTGTGCTTACTGGGCAAACTGACTCTCACAGAGGACAGTGAGTGCACACCAAAGATATACAGTTCCAATTATTTTAAATATCAATGTATTGTAATATGTTTCTTAGCCCTATGTACACAGTTACCTAGGCTTACTCCTCTGCTGAGTCCATATAGGTACAGCTATAAATGGGTCACTAGAATGTGTGACTAATAACTGTCGTAGACTGAACTTTCATTTTTTTATCTCATTTTTTTGTAATTTAAAACTTTGTGGAAGTATATTGCAAGTTTGTTATTTCTATTACACATAATTAAACATAATTACAGATGTTATATTACAATCACAATGAGCCAGATTACGAGTGAAGCGCTAACATTTACGATTTTTTTTTTTTGCTCCATTGATTTTTATAGGGGAATAGGTTATTGCGCTCTTTGGATTAGTTCTCGAGCAAAAACAGTTTACTTTAAACTCATAATAAAACCCAACGTGCGAATAAAGTTTACTTCTAGCACTGTTAACAATCAAGCGGGATTGTTAAATAACGCTCTACTTCTAATCTGGTCGAAAGTGTTTAATGTTTTTTTAACATTATATAAGTTTAATATATTTTGTATCTTGTGTTATTCTCACAAAGTAGCATATAAACAAATCTTAATCATAACAAAAACTTTCAGCTGTTGATTTGATAAACATCTTAAAATGTCCCTTGTTCAACACTAAATAGAAAATATAACAGTAAATTGATATAGCTTGATCAAAATATCCCATTTAATTTTAAACTGCACACTCCCTAAAACCATGTAATAGAAAAAATGTGCTAATAAAAGAAAAGAAAAGATACACAGATAAAATATCTTCATGTTTTTAAAATCTTATTGAGTTAGAAAAAAAAAAAAAAAAGAGTGGAGCGCTATTTAACACTTCCACTTGAGCGTTAACTGCACTAGTATTATGAGTTGAAAGTCAAGTGTTTTTACTCTCATGCTAACACGGCAAGCACAAAAAGCCAAAGTTAGACTATCATGTGTGCTTTCATGTATTCCCACATAGAAGTTAATGGAGAAAAAAAAGTGGGTAAAAAAACACCCTACTCGCGCTCAAACACAATTACATATTCTCCAAGTGCGCTAACCCTGAAGAAATGACACTTTGCTACAATGTAAAGTAGTGAGTGTACAGCCTTTATAACAGTGTAAATTTCCTGCCCCCTCAAAATAACTCAACACACAGCCATTAATGTCTAAACCTTTGGCAACAAAAGTGAGTACACCCCTAAGTGGAAATGTCCAAATTGGGCCCAAAGTGTCAATATTTTGTGTGGAGGTCACCAAAGCTTCACAGGTTGCCACGGGAGTCCTCTTCCACTCCTCCGTGACGACATCACAGAGATGGTGGATGTTAGAGACCTTGCGCTCCCCCAACTTCCATTTGAGTATGCCCCACAGATGCTCAATAGGGTTTAGGCCTGGAGACATGCTTGGTCAGTCCATCACCTTTACCCTCAGCTTCTTTAGCAAGGCAGTGGTGGTCTTGGAGGTGTGTTTGGGGTTGTTATAATGTTGGAATACTGCCCTGTGGCCCAGTCTCTGAAAGGAGGGGATCATGCTCTGCTTCAGTATGTCACAGTACATGTTGGCAGTTATGGTTCCCTCAAAGAACTGTAGCTCCCAAGTGCCGGCAGCACTCATGCTGGCCTAGACCATGACACTCCCACCACAATGATTGACTTTAGGCAAGATACTCTTGTCTTTGTACTCCTCACATGGTGGCCGCCATACACGCTTGACACCATCTGAACCAAATATGTTTATCTTGGTCTCATCAGACCAAAGGAGATGGTTCCAGTAATCCATGTCCTTAGTCTGCTTGTATTCAGCAAACTGTTTGTGGGCTTTCTTGTGCATCATCTTTAGAAGAGGCTTCCTTCTGGGATGACAGCCATGCAGACCAATCTGATGCAGTGTGCGGTGTATGGTCTGAGCACTTACAGGCTGACCCCCACCCCTTCAATATGTCTATTTCCCAAAGACAACCTCTGGATATGATGCTGAGCACATGTACTCAACTTCCTTGGTCGACCATGGCGAGGTCTGTTCTGAGTAGAACCTGTCATGTGAAACCGCTGTATGGTCTTCCCCATGTTGCTGCAGCTCAGTTTCAGGGTCTTGGCAAACTTCTTATAGCCTAGGCCATCTTTATGTAGAGTAACAATTCTTTTTTTCAGATCCTCAGAGAGCTCATTGCCATGAGGTGCCATGTTGAACATCCAGTGACCAGTATGAGAGTGTGAGAGTGATAACATCAAATTTAACACACCTGCTCCCCATTCACACCTGGGACCTTGTAACACTAACGAGTTGCATGACACCGTGGAGGGAAAATGGCTACTGGGGCCCAATTTGGACATTTCCACTTAGGGGTGTACTCCCTTTTGTTGCCAACGGTTTAGTCATTAATGGCTGTGTGTTGAGTTATTTTGAGGGGACAGCAAATTTACATTGTTATACAGGCTGTATACTCACTACTTTACATTGTAGCAAAGTGTCATTTCTTCAGTGTTGTCACATGAAAAGATATAATAAAATATTTACAAAAATCTGAGGGGTGTTCTCACTTTTGTGAGATACTGTATATATATATATATATATATATATATATATATATATATATATATATATATATATATATATATATATATTACATGTTTTCATCTACTTAACTGCAAAGGACTCCAACATGACTACACATATAAATACATAAATACATCTGTACACACATATAAACATATATCTATACATACATATCCATCTTTAGACATGTACTGTATATGTATGTATCTCATTGTTAAAGCCCTTTGCCTGCCTTTTTTTTCTAACACCTGAGACCTCATATCTTTGAGCCTTTATAAATTTTGTGTGCAATATTTTTTATATAATTTTTATTAGATAGTGTTATGAGTGTAACTGTAATGTCATTTTGATGTGTTTTGAGCAATTTTTCTGTTTCGCAAAACAGTTAACCAGAGCTCTGAGGACACTGCAATCATTCTAGTGTAAATCGCGATTGGGCTCAAGCGATTGCAAACCCGACGAGCACAAACACCCGTGATAAACCCCTTAGTGCGTAACTCGTAATCTGGCCCAATATGCTTACTTATTAAAATCATCACAGGGTTTAGAAAGATGTGCAGGACTTGGGTAAACTCAACTAAAAAGAAAGGGCCACCACATTGCGTAATTCCTTCTATGAAATGAGAAATATAGAAATTGAAAGCATTTCAACTCACTATGCTATTGGGCATTATACCTTAGTTAGTTAAAGGGACATTGTACTGTCATTTTCTTCCTTTAATGTACTCCCAATTATCTAATTTACATGCTGTAGTGTAAATAAATTGTTTACAAACAACCTGTTTATCTTTTATTTTATAATTTTAAATAGCTGCTTTTTGCTGTTTAAACCTACACCTATACTGGCTTTAGAGAGGTTATGAACACTGCGGTAGCAGTGAGGTGGTATAAAAACAGAAAGGCCAGCCCATTTGAAAGGGTGGTTCTGCAGGTGCATTAAATATAAGGGACTCTTTTGAGCTCCTTGCCTAACCATGGCCATTTAAGTAAAAATAAATATCTGCATAAATATTTAGGTTTGTATTTCAAAATGGATTAAATCCTGAGTGGGCATTCAAAGAATATGAGGTATAGGGTTATAGTTCTGAGTATTGCCACAAGACCCAATTCTAGGTCAGCGCATATATACTATGTGCCAAGTATTGTGCTTAAAACTGGAGGAATCCATAATAGGATAAAAGAATCAGACATGAAAGTGCATATGTGATGGGTTTGAGGTGTGAGAGCTATAACTGAACTTGCCTCAGGCAGTATTAGACACAAATGCA
The DNA here is from genome assembly GCF_027579735.1 of Bombina bombina. Lineage (NCBI taxonomy): Eukaryota > Metazoa > Chordata > Amphibia > Anura > Bombinatoridae > Bombina > Bombina bombina. Next base: position 195,148,759 of record NC_069501.1, on the reverse strand, counting down.
TCTTTGTCAAACAGAATGAAGATGGTTAAGAGCTGTTACTTTCTAATTAGAAACTATGTTAAAGGTTAACCTGTATGAAGCAGATTATTTATAAATACAGAATCTACAAAATGTATTTTCTTATTTTATATCAGCTTAATAAATAATGAAGCATTTTGGAAAAAAATTCTAGCAGCTTGTGCAACAACATTTCATTTTGTTCACATAATTCTATATTACAAATTAAATATTTGATGGCAATCTTTTCTGTGAAGCATTTAATTGAATTATTGCATAGGCTTCAACCCAAGTATTTTCCTGACACTATAAATGATGTGTCCAGTGTTTAAGAAGTTAATATTTAAGAAATGTTATTGAAATATATTTTATTTCACAATTAATTTTAATTGGTATACTACATGTTTATGTCTTTTTAATTTTATCCATATGTCTGTATTCATATAATTTTATTTTGGAATAATCTATCAAAAATGCGCACGTTATAAAATATTATAGTTTTATTGAATTAAAAAGTTCTCTCTTCCATCACAAATACATTATTCATAAGAAACAAGAAATTTGAAAGTGCATTTTGATTTAGGGAAATCTCTGTTGAAAAGGATGAAATCGGTGTAACTGAATGAAACGTTACACAATAGAATTCATCAGATGTATTTCAAACAACATTAAGGAAATTCCATCTCAATCTGTTTACCTGAGTCACTCTGTGAAAAATTGCTTTTGGGCTGATCCACAAAATGATTGGATTGATCTGTTTATGATTGATTTAAGGGAGATTGTAATAGTATTAACCATCTATCTAATAGTCTAAAAGCTTGAAAAAATCTCATAAAGTAATGCAGCTTTTTTTTTCTTTTAAATTGTCCTTTTGTAACTTTTAAAAGGTCAGGACGTTGTTTAACGTTAAAAAACAATCCCAACCGTTTTAAAACCAGTATACAGAGGCATGGTTGTTAACTAATATACAAGCAACAGACAAACAGACAGATACTGCAGTTAAACACGTTTAAATATACAGTATGCTACCATAGCAAGGAGTACAGTACTTGTTTTCCTGCATGTAAGGATTGTGATATGAGCAAGGATAGGCACGGACCAAGGCTGTGGCGGACATTTTCCAAAGTACAGACGTTAGTGAAGGACACCAAGGTATATTTCAAATTAAAAACATAAAAAAAACACTCTCTTTACAGATAGGGTAGTGGATACATGGGGGACTTGCCATCCAGCAGAAGTGGTAGTGACAGTGAAGTAATTTAAACATACATGGGATAGGCATAAGGTTATGCTAGATATAAGATAAAGTCAGGAACTAATGAAAGTATTCAGAAAATTGGGTAGACTAAATAGGCCGAATGGTTCTTATTTGCCGACATATTCTATGTTTCTATAAGTCAGGAGAGCGACACTTTGCTGTCAAATGGTATGCACGTTGGATGTCCCTGGTCTAGTTCCACAAGTACAAATTAATCATCTAATCAAACAAGTTTAAAATAACATTTATATAAAGACTGCTTGTGGTATTACCTTTTATTTTTTTTTGGTTATATTGAGAGTCTGCAACTCCTGACCAAACCCACCCACCTTGATGTTAATTGCATGATCATCATGGTTGGTTACTTATTTGGTTACGTAAGGTTTGTCAGAGTAGGCAGCAGTCTTCTACAAACACCAGCACCACGCTGCCGCACAGATCAAGGAATTGGGATGGGTCACGACTCATGGTTAGTTGACTGCAGGCAGCTTGCTTCTTCCCTCACTTTCCCACTACTAAGCGTGGCGCCGCTTGGGTCAAGGAGGTGTGAGGACCAGCATTCATCTGTTCTACTCCTCCCTCCCCTCCGCCAAATGGGTGGCGGACACAGCAAGGGCCAGTCACGGACACCAGTGTCCGTGTACGGACACCTTGCCTTTCCCTGGATATGAGAAACTAACTGCAAATCTCCATTCTATTTATCAAATAAACTACAGCAATAATATAACATCCACATATCATTTGTGTAGCTATACATTTATAATAATTAACATAATGGTGAAGGATTAAGAGTTTGCAGGAACATCCGGCCCAGATTCTACGAAGCCAATATTGAAAGCAACAGAACTGCAGCATAGAGACAGCCCTGTTGACATCAAAAGTGGTGGGTAAGATAAAGCTACTTAAAAGTTAAGATGCTTAAAGGGACAGTCTAGTCAAAATTAAACTTGCATGATTCAGATAGGACATGCAATTGTAAAAAACTTTCCAATTTACTTTTATCATCAAATTTGCTTTGTTCCCTTGGTGGTATTTTTGAAAAGCTAAACCTAGGTAGCCTCAAACTGATTTCTAAACTGTTGAAAACCGCCTCCTAGCTCAGAGCATTTTGAAAGTTTTTCACAGTTAGACAGTACTAGTTCATGTGTGTCATATAGGTAACATTGTGCTCACTCCTGTAGAGTTATTTAGGAGTCTGCACTGGTTGGCTAAACTGCATGTCTGTCAAAAGCACTGAGATTAGGGGGCAGTCTGCAGAGGCAATCACAGATGTAAAAAGAATTTTAATATAACCGTGTTGGTTATGCAAAACTGGGGAATGGGTAATAAAGGGATTATCTATCTTTTAAACAATACAAATTCTGGTGTAGACTGTCCCTTTAAACACCTGCTGATCAATGATAGCTATTACTTGCTATAGGTGCTGCTACAGCATAACAGCAAGAATTTTATAACACTATTAAAAGGACATGAAACCCAAAATGTTTCTTCCATGATTCAGATATAGCATACAAAAACTTTAAAATCTACTTCTCTTGCCTTATTTGCTTCATTCTCTTGGAATCCTTTATTGAAAAGCATACCTAGGTAGGTTCCATAGCTGGGAGCTAGCTGGTTATTGGTCGCTGTACATATATGTCTCTGCTGTTTGGCTTACCAATGTGTTCAGTAAAATGGAGAGTTGTTTACAATTGTATGATCATTTTTGGGTTTTACGTCCCTTTAAAGAGCCATTATAGTGGGAGTGTCCTATATTACTATTATGTATGACAGAATGCTGTTCTGCTGATCCATTTCTGATAGTGACAGCAATAAACAGTTCTGCCTGTCACACAATGGCTATTAGGTATAAATAAATTACTGTGGGTGAGAAAGTATTCTTGGCATTGAATTAAACTCTTTCGCCAATTTAACCCTAACCACTTATTAACTAACTAACCAGATTAAATAAAATCATGATCCTAACAACAAATAACCCTAAGCAAGCTTTACTGATGCTACCCATTGGAGTTTAACCTTAATCACAATATCTTCACTGCTAACTTTTTTTTCCTGATCCAACACTTCTCAATTAACCTTAACATCAACTTTCCCCATGCCAAATAACATTTACTGTAACCTTCCTCATAGTTAATACCCTTAATGGCTGAACAGATCACCCTCCTGCAATAAATCCTGACTACAAACTCCCAAAACTTACTCTAAGAACCTCCATGTAATCACTCATCTGTATCCACCACTAAATCTAACCTCACTACATGACCCCACACATGCACCCCAATAAGTATATCCACCCTTAACACCTCCCATCTCTACATGATCATTTTTCCATCACAAATATGGTCAAATTCCCCATTAACTTCCATTCATAGCTGTATCTGCATTTGAATTTAGTGGTGACATCATTGTAACTATGTAACAACCCTGTCATTGGGCATCTTGAATTTGATCTTGTCCTTACCCTTCAGAAAAATTCCTCTTGTAGAAAGTTCTGAGATTTTTACTGATTTTTTTTGTTCTCCAACAACTGTCCTTGTGAATTACTAAGGAAGTAACAGATACACTTGTAGTCAATCCAGAGCCACTGTGGGAGTAATTTGTGCAACTACACTTTCAAGGAAAATAAGAAATGTTGTCATGAAATGGGAATTCTGTGCTTTCCAAAGCAGACAGAAAAATATTTTCTAAACAGTTAAAGGGACAGTCTAGTATAAATTAACCCCTTAATGACCGGACCATTTTTCAATTTTCTTACCCTTAATGACAATGGCTATTTTTACATTTCTGCAGTGTTTGCGTTTAGCTGTAATTTTCCTCTTACTCGTTTACTGTACCCACACATATTATATACCGTTTTTCTCGTCATTAAATGGACTTTCTAAAGATACCATTATTTTCATCATATCTTGTAATTTACTAAAAAAAAAAAAGATAAAATATGAGGAAAAAATGGAAAAAAACACACTTTTTCTAACTTTGACCCCCAAAATCTGTTACACATCTACAATCCCCAAAAAACACCCATGCTAAATAGTTTATAAATTTTGTCCTGAGTTTAGAAATCCCCAATGTTTACATGTTCTTTGCTTTTTTTGCAATTTATGGGGCAATAAATACAAGTAGCACTTTGCTATTTCCAAACCACTTTTTTTCAAAATTAGCGCTAGTTACTTTGGAACCCTGATATCTGTCAGGAATACCTGAATATCCCTTGACATGTATATATTTTGTTTTAGAAGACATCCCAACGTATTGATCTAGGCCCATTTTGGTATATTTCATGCCACCATTTCACCGCCAAATGCGATAAAAAAAAAAAAAAGTTCACTTTTTCACAAATTTTGCAAAAACTTTAGGTTTCCCACTGAAATTATTTACAAACAGCTTCTGCAATTATGGCACAAATGGTTGTAAATGCTTCTCTGGGATCCCCTTTTTCAGAAATAACAGACTCATATGGCTTTGTGTTTGCTTTTTGGTAATTAGAAGGCCGCTAAATGCCGCTGCGCACCACACATGTTTTATGCCCAGGAGTGAAGGGGTTAATTAGGGAGCTTGTAGGGAGCTTGTAGGGTTAATTTTAGCTTTAGTGTAGTGTAGTAGACAACCCCAAGTATTGATCTAGGCCCATTTTGGTATATTTTATGCCACCATTTCACCGCCAAATGCCAAACTTTACATTTTTCACAATTTTAGGTTTCTCACTGAAATTATTTACAAACAGCTTGTGCTATTATGGCAGAAATTGTTGTAAAAGCTTCTCTGGGATCCCCTTTGTTCAGAAATAGCAGACTTATATGGCTTTGGCGTTGCTTTTTGGTAATTAGAAGGCCGCTAAATGCTGCTGTGCACCACACGTGAATTGTGCCCAGCAGTGAAGGGGTTAAATTAGGTAGCTTGTAGGGAGCTTGCAGGGTTAATTTTAGAGATCAGCCTCCCACCTGACACATCCCACCCCCTGATCCCTCCCAAACAGCTCTCTTCCCTCCCCCACCCCACAATTGTTACCGCCATCTTAAGTACTGGCAGAAAGTCTGCCAATACTAAATAAAATATATATATTTTTTTTTAAATAAAAATTATAAAATATTTTAGTTGTGATGGACCCCTGCCTTAGCACCAACCTCCCTGATCCCCCCCTCCAGCTCTCTAACCCTCTCCCCTACCTAATTACCGCCATCTTGGGTACTGGCAGCTGTCTGCCAGTACCCAGTTTGGCCCCACAAACCAAACTATTTAAATTTTATTTATAACTTTTATTTGTATTTTTAATTATTTCTGTAGTGTAGCAGCCCCCCCACAATACCCCCACCCCCTCCCCCTCCCAGATCCTTTTATATGTAAAAAAAAAAAACTTAACTTTTTTTTTAACTTTGGTGTCATCATTGGTGTCAGTGTGGCTAATGTGCGCACGTGCACGCGCGTCCACGCGCACGCGCATCCACGTGTACACGCGCACCCGTGCACGTGTGCACGCATCGTGCACGCGCACGCATCGTGCACGCGCGCGCACACGCTCCCTCCTCCCACCGGACAAAGGCACCATCGGCACCATCACTACCGGTGCAGAGAGGGCCACAGAGTGTCTCTCTCTGCATCGGAGGCTTGTAAAGGGGTATTGCAGGATGCCTCCATATCGAGGCATCACTGCAATACCCTCAGAGCTGCTGGAAGTGATTGTGATCACTTCCAGCACTCTGTTAGACAACTGACGTACCAGGTACGTCCATTGTCATTAACTGCTTGTTAATGCATGACGTACCTGGTACGTCAGTTGTCATTAAGGGGTTAAACTTTCATTATTCAGATAGGACTTTTAATTATAATCAACTTTCCAATTTACTTTTATCATCAAATTTGCTTTTTTCTCTTGGTATTCTTAGTTTAAACTAAACATAGGTAGGCTCATATGCTAATTTCTAAGCCTTTGAGGGCTGCCTCTTATCACATCCTTTTTAATCTCTTTTCAACACAAAGAGACAGAAAGTAGATATGGGCCATATAGATAACTCTGTGTTCAGGCACAGTGGGTTATTTAAGATTTAGCACAACACAATGCTAAATTTAAGACAATAGATAATAAACAGTCACAGTCATGTGATCAGGGGGCTGGAAGAAGGTTCCTAGATACAAGGTAATCACAGAGGTAAAAAGTCTACTAATATAACAGTGTTGGTTATGCAAAACTGGGGAATGGGTAATAAAGGGATTATCTATCTTTTAAAACAATAACAATTCTATGGTAGACTGTCCCTTTAATTATTCACATTATTAAAATAATCACAAAATGTATTAAAGTATTTTTTAGAAATTGTATCTATTTAAAGATGAAAGTGATAGAAAAATGAATAAAATGGTAACTCCATCTGGCTTGGTGCTTTGGGGTTAACTTTAAAATTAGTTGGGTTAACATGTTTGAAAAAGACATTTATGCTACTCTGCTTAGAAAATGTGAGGTGTGTTTGTGCTCTAGGTATTAACATAATACATTTTTTTTATGGATAGGGTTTAATAGGTCAACTAATGAACTTAGATTGTGCAGCTAATTAACCCTTGACTGCGGAAGATATCTATCTGCTCTACTTTCCTAGGTAATTTATTGCTGTGTGTCCTGTTTGGCAGTTTGGGGCTAAAGTGATGGAATACATATTAAAAACAATAAATGGGGCATTCTACATAAATGTACTGACAATTGGTTATAAAAATGATGGCCTTTAAAATAAAATCATTTTAAATAGTTAAACTGTTAAGGGGTTTCTTGCTGTGTCTCAGAACAAGAATCCCTTGTACCCTTCCTGCCTTCAACATCCCATAGGATCTCTTTGCTTTGATGAAGAGCTTTGCCTGTTTTTTGTTGATTTCAGTGGAAATTGTTTTTCACTTTAAGGTCTCTAAGGGGGCTTGTGTGGGGGAGCATAAAGGCTAGCAATCAACCTAGAGGCATTGGCCTGTCACTCTAGGGCTGCAAAACTGCTTTTTTCCCCATATAGCCAGATGGTACAGAAGGCCTGAGTTGTCCAACCTTGGGGCAGTTAATAAATTACTTTAGAGACAAGATAATAGCCACTATGGATGCACACATGTACTTGCTCTAAAGTCAATTGTCTATGACTTTAAATGATTTAAATCCCTTTGCCAAACAATAGTAATATATAAACAACTGCAATACAAAATGTAGAGGGTGTAAAAAAAAAAAGACATGCATGGTAGCCAACATTAGCCACAATAAAAGAAAAAAAAGACCAATGGCACTACTTATGCAAGTTAGTAACCCCTGTATTACCCACTAATATATCTGGACACTGTCCCTATATTATGCTTATTTACGGGATAGGAAAGGTGCTATGTAGTAATATGGCAAGCAGTAACAAAACAAGAGAGGTAAAGGGGCCAACACTTGAAGAAAGACTACATATATAGCACTCAAGGGGTTAATGTATTGTAAATTAACCAATATTTATTTGACAGATATTGTAAGACAACAAATAGGCAGCAGAGAGGGGGAACTGAACTCAGAAAGTGGACAGTCACTGCTCTGTGCTTAAAACATAACTTTTATTTGAAAAAATCAACACAAAATAAAATAAGAAATTGAAAGATTTAAAAACACTCTCAAGAGCCTAAAGATGGTCGAATGTAACGGCTTTGAAAAAGCCGTTAGGGCGAAACATGTCAGGTACGCTAGGGAAATGGTGAGGAGTCCTGGAGCTCCTGTATTTTAGATAGCCTCAGGTTGCGTTGTATAGTCTCTTTGGTTATTTACTCATGCTGGCCGCAATTCACTATAGTGAACACTGCACTTGAGAGTTGGGTTACTCGATAGCAATTACCTTGGTCTTGTTATACTGCTATTGCAATTATAATTGTATTTTAAACAATCAGACCTAGCGGGTACTACAAGGTTCTGATCTAGTATATGCAACAGGTATTTCCTTCCATTGAATCTATTCATTATTTATGTGGGAAAACAGTTGTCAATATTGCAATATAATCAGACAACGGCATCATACTTTTCCCGACAGGATTAACGCATTGACTGGCGATAAATAGTAGTTTACTCACAATTAACGCCATTCGACTAAGGGATATTTTTTTGATAAGTGGTGTAACTATACGTAGGAGCATAAATTTACTATCTTTGTAAAGCACCAAATACACACATAGGGGCCTATCTATCAAGCTCCGAATGGAACTTGATGCCCCTTGTTTCTGGCGAGCCTGCAGGCTCATCAGAAACAGCAGTTATGAAGCAGTGGTCACAAAGACCGCTGATCCATAACCTGTCCGCCTGCTCAGAGCAGGCGGACAGACATCGCTGGAAATCAACCCAATCGAGTATGATCGGGTTGATTGACACCCCCCTGCTGGTGGCCCATTGGCCGCGAGTCTGCAGGCGTTGTATTGCTTGCCGTATTCAGCGAGGTCTGGCGGACCTGATCCGCACTGTCGGATCAGGTCCGCCAGACTTTGATAAATTGGGGCCATTATCATTACATAAACTTAGTACCAAATTTTATAAATATTACGAATGTGGGGTTGCTTCTTCATAGGTGATATTCATAGTATCAACAGTATTGTCACAAACTACTAGGAATTATTCTATAGAGTAATGTAAGTCTAATTTGATTCAGGAATATACATACTGAACGTACGTTTGGCACATATCTAACTAACTTCTGACTACATTAGGGATTGGGCAATCATATGATAAATATTAGTTTTGGGTACAATTTGCCCTATTATCTAACAATTTGATGGCACTTGGACTAGTGGCTTTCCAAACTAAATAGGGGACATTTTTTGCTACTTTTGTACGAATCAGTTATCTGTTTTTTTCACTAAGTATAAGGGGTTACTTAGCACATTAACAGCATATATGTCCAATATTCGAAGTCAGCAACTATTAACCCGTATGACAGACATTTGGCTATGACAGTACTGAATATACTCCTACTTAGACTCTTACACAAGTTGTGATTTAGATGTAATCAGCCTATGTGCAACATAGTAACTTTATAACATGCACTGAACCAACTGCTATACTCAGTTTCGCAATTTCATTGAACCTTTTACTATTTGCATCCCCTTCCAGCAGTCAAATATAATTGACATACATTACTTTAACCCAAGATATAGCGTTGTTAGCTATACCTATTGGATATTATCTAATTTCCAGGCATACTATTTGAGCGTATGTTTAGACAACTGAATTCAGATGTAATTCCACTATCTTGTACCCCACGCATACATTGCAGCAGCTTCACATTTAACGCACAATAACCAGGAACATTCAACCACCTTTAGGCTCCTGAGAGTGTTTTTAAATCTTTCAATTTCGTATTTTATTTTGTGTTTATTTTTTCAAATAAAAGTTATGTTTTAAGCACAGAGCAGTGATTGTCCACTTTCTGAGTTCAGTTCCCCCTCTCTGCTGCCTATTTCTTGTCTTACAATATCTGTCAAATAAATATTGGTTAATTTACAATACATTAACCCCTTGAGTGCTATATATGTAGTCTTTCTTCAAGTGTTGGCCCCTTTGCCTCACTTATTTTGTTACTGCTTAACATTAACCACAAGTTTACAAAACCTGCAATGCATAGGTAATGTGTTTACCATCATGGTTTGTGGCCTTGCTAAACACTTTAATCCATGATTATGTTGACATCTGCTTGTCATCCTTTTTTTTGGTTCCAGTTCTCTGACTACATATAACCCGAATGCCTAAGAATTCAGTTACTGCTGCCTACCCTGAATTTTTAGCTGTTATCACAATGCGCTTTTCTACACAGCCAGAAATCTCTTGCTACATTGAATTTCTTTGTAGCCAAGAGGCGCACAGGTAAAAAAAAAATAATTTTAGATTAATTATGTATTTCATTTGGTTCAAGATAAATTCCTGAAGTCATTTGTTTGGACAAATGTTGAGAACATTATTTTTTTAACGAAAATGTGTTAACCCTCTTATTTTCTATGCAGAATGTCTTCAGGGTAGCGGAGAATGAGCTGAACAGCAGCATAAACTTAAAGACCATCTAGTGCTACTGCTACAAACAAACAGCAGCACCAAATACAAGATGTTTTATTCTTATGGGGTTAGGATTTACCAAGAATAAAATTGAAGCTTGCATACTTGTTGACTGACACAAGAATCAGTCAATTCACAGTGAAATTACTGGATATAGTTATTGAATAGTGTAAATTTGAACTTGTGAAGCCTTTCTCATCTGGATAGAGTAAATCTAAACCTTTGAACATTTTTACACCAGCAAAATATGTTTTTTTTTCCTTTTAGAGTAACAGTTTTAATTGCATCAATGAAGGTGAGGCTCCTTTTTAACTTTGAAACAAATGTAAAGAATACGGCAAAGTTAGTGAATTTTTGTATGTGTCCGAATCCAAATGCACATGTGTGATAGTCATCTGTACTGTGGAACATTAACTATTTTTTATATATAGGTCTAATCCATAATATTAAATGAACAAATCTAGAATATCTTAATAAACTGCCAGTTGCAATATAGCACATTATATAAAGTATTATTCTGTAAGGAACCTGAATAATTGTAAAATAATGTTTGTCCATACAATTTTGAAGAATGATTTTGAAATTTGAAGTAAATTATGTCTGCAATCCTTGGGCTTCAAATGAATATGAAACAAAGGAAAATTCATCATTGAGCGTTACTGCACCGGTAGACTGCAATATATTTGAAATTATTGAAATTTTTAAACTAAGTTTTGCAATACTAAGCCATTAAAGCAGAAATTTCCAGTCCTGGTGAAGAAATGGAATCTTCACTATGAGATCCTAAGCTTAAGAAATATGATGGTCCTTTTTTATTCATCTTGATCAAGTCAAAGAACAATGCTCTTCATACACATGTCAGAAAAATCACGCTTGATTTCTGTTTGAATTATCTTCTGCATTAACACTTGTAGGAATAGGCATGTCAGACTGAATTTCCTGAAATCTATTAAAGCGATCTGAGATTTAACTGTTTGTTACCATTTTAGTGTTAAAAAAGAATCATGATCTAAACTTTTATTGGTGAATATGGATAGGGGTGATCCAGGAGAAGCAACTATATCCAATTTTACATTTTACAATCCCATATAACCTTAGTGAATGTATCCCAGGCACTTGTAAATATGGTAATCTACTGGTACCTCAATCACAGTTTGAAGTTCTTGTAATTACAAAGGGAGAATATTGCTTGGATACCCTTTCTTACTGATTTCTAATGCATCAGTAACTAAATCAAGGGGTAAGGAAACCCCAAACTTTTCTTTCATGGTTTAGATAGAGCATTCCATTTTAAACAACTTTCTACTTCTGTTATCAAATTAGCTTCATTCTCTTGTAATCATTTGATAAAGGAATATCAGTGCACTACTGGCAGCTAGATGGACACATAGTTAGCCAATGACCAGAGACAAATGTGTACAGGCACTAATCAGCAGCTATCTCCCACTATTGTGTGGGATATGTGTGTATTATTTTTCAACAAAGGGCGCATTTGAAAATGAAGTGAATTTAAAATGTTTTAAAATCTCAAGCTCTATCTGAATCATGCAAGTTTAATTTTGACTTTCCTATTCCTTTAATAGACCAGGCAGGAGCTGTAGATGTTGCATATCTAGAATTTAGCAAAGGATTTGACATTGTCCCACACAAAAAACATATTCACAAAATGTGTTGCCTTGGAGTAGATAAGATTGTTAATTGGGTAGAATTAATGGAGTACATTTAAATGAGGGGTCAGTTACTAGTGGTGTCCCTCAAGGGTTAGTTATTGGGCCTGCTTTGTTTAACATGTTCATAAGTGATATTGGAAGTAGGCTTCAAGGCAAGGTTTGCTTGTTTGCTGATGATACAAAATTTGTAAAACAATTGATGCTCCAGGAGGGGTTGATCAAATGAACAGTGATATAAAAAAAACTGGAGGATTGGGCAAATAAGTGGGATCTGAAATTGTATATTACCAAGAGCGAAATATTGCATATAGAATACAAAAACCCAAAGGCCAATTATAGTCTCAATGGTTCATTACTGACTGTAACTATAGAGAAACGAGACTTGTGAATTATTATTTCAGATGATTTAAAATTTGGTACACAATATAGCAGTGCAGCCAGTGCAGCCAATGGAATACTTGGTTGCATTGGGAGAGGTATTAGTAGCAGAAATAGCAAGGTTCTTATACCAATTTAAAGATCATTAGTTAGGCCTCATCTGGAATACTTGGCTCCATGTACTAAGCAGCGATAGCAGCTCCGGAGCCCTTGTGGGGCAGGTTCGCATATGTGAGCTTGCTTCCCACAATGTAAGAAACAGCGGTCATTAGAACGCTCCTTCTTACACCCTATGCCACCTCTGAGGTGGCGAGGGAAAATCACAGAGAGCTTGCTCACTCTTGGTAATGATACATATGGGCCAGCAGATCAACAGCTCCGCAGGCCGTATGTAGCGAAGGCGGGCAGAGAGCTTAGCAAGTTGAAAAGCTGTCCTCCCACCTGTTAGTACATGTAGCCCCATATCTTCAGAAAAAAAGAAAGAAACTAGAATTTGTCTAAAAGATTCAGGAGAAATGTGAGGAAGCATTTTTTTACAGAAAGGGTGGTGTATTCATTGAATAAACTTTCAATTGAGGTGGTAAAGACAAAGACTGTAATGGAATTCAGAAATGCCTGGGACATGCATAAGGCTATCCTAAGAAAAAAGTAACATGTAATATGGGTAGACTTGATGGGCCTTTTTAGTTCTTATCTACTGTCATATTCTATGTTTCTATCAATTATTAATAAATATTATTAGAAATCAGTTATTTTTATATCAAATTTAGTTATTAAGTTATTGCATGTCAAAAATTAAATAAATAATATAACTGCAATGTGCCTATATTTTGAAGATATTGCCTTGTTAATTAATCCATTAATAATGAAGAACATATATTAGTACTTCACCTTTTTTAATATTTGGTAGCTGTGTGTTATTATAATTGTAATCCCATGTATTGTATTTTATGCATTTAGAAACCTCATTCTGAGAAGGGGCCCATGCCACAAAAAAGGTACATTTCTTACTAAATAGAAACATCTATTATCTAAAATGAAAATCCTTTCAATTTTTTATGGTTACTTGAGGACTATGAATAAAAAATAACATGTCTTTGCTTCTAGTCTTTATTTTTTCCAGGTTGGCTTTTTTTTTAGCATAGCGACATAGTGAGGTTGAAAGACACTGAAATCCTTCAACTTCAACCTACACAGATCCTACCAGATGTACAAAATAAAAAAAGAATTTACATCAATACAATTAGAATGGCAATCCGTTTAACACAAGCAATCATATCCCTGAATTCTATTTTTATCCAATGATTTATCAAAGTCATTTTTAAATGTATCAAATGTATTGGCATTCACTGCCTTCTTTGGCCAGGAGAGACACAATTTTTATTGTTTTTACAGTGAAAAAACATTTACATTAAATATTCTTTCCTCTGGCCTTAAAGTGTGACATCTTGTTACAAACAATTTACTTCCACCAATTTCTTTCCTTTCAAGTATGACTCCTTTAATACATGCTAGAATTTGATTTGCCTTAGAAGCCACTGCCTCACATTAAACAGTACTATTTAGCCAACATATTTTTTTCCTTTGTTTTGCTAAGTCTTGTCCCATTTAAATAATATAAAGCCTGCATAGTTTACTTCCAAAATGTAGACCCTTACATTTACTAGTATTAAATCTCTTTTGACATTTACCAGTCCATTTATCCAGTTTTTTTAAATCTCCCTGCAGAGCAATTACATCATACTCTGACCTAATCAACTTACACAACACATCACATCACAATAACTGATTCAGCTTTATCTTACTTCCTCATAGAATCTTATTAACTTAATATTACATTGTCTATCATAAATCCAAGCTGATTTAAACCCATAAGCTTGTTTTCATGAAAATACGTTTGAATATCTTGCCTTATAATCACCTACAGTATTTTCCCCATTACAGATGTTAGGCTTACTGGTCTACAGCTTCCAGGGTCAGCCGTGCTTCCCTTTTTAAAAAATGGTACCTTACCAGATTTGTATGAGTCCTGGGGTACTATGCCTGAGGATAATGAGTCTTGACAAATTAAGAGTAGAGTTTAGGCTATGACAGTGATAAGTTCCCTTAGATCCCTTCTGTGTCTTTTATCTGGACCTGGAGTTTTATTGACCTTGATATTATACATTTTTTTCCTGATATAATCTCAAAATAACCCAGGTATTGATATGGACTTGTATGTTATAGTTTGTTTCAATCTCTACCTTATTGTTTACTCTCTTATATATACTAAAGAAAATAAATGGTTTATCACATCAGCCTTTCCCAGACATGCTAATCATGCTATACTTCTCACATTTTAATTTATCTACAGAACATTTTCTTTCTTAGATTTGTGTGGCTAATCTGACTTCACTTGTCATGCTTTGTTAGATTCATTATTTATTTGTAATGATGACTTTCTTTAAAACAACATTTTAAACATTCTCCATTGTTTCTACTGTGTTTGAGAATACTTTGTCCAAATTTATGCAATTGATCAATTTACTTAAATCATTTAAGCCAGTATAACTTTATTTCTAGTTGGCTCCTATATTAATTGTGACATGAAGATATCTCTGAACATATTTAAAAATCTATTTTCCTTAGATGTATTGCTAGTTTCCTAGTCCCAATTAATTTCAGGGTAGTCCCATGATTACAACACATATTATTAGCAGCCTTGCCTGTTTGTATTTGCAGTAGAGTTCCCTCTGTGTCACTATTGTTTGGGACTTATAGCATGTCCCTAATATCAATATATTTTATGTTTTCCTTCATTAAGTTTTTTCAATAAACTAGAATTGTGCTTGTTAGAATTAGGTAACCAGCCTATATAATTTATGCAATAGAACAGTAAACTTGAATTTCCTACATAAGGTAAACATTAAGCAATGTAAGAAAGAACCATTTCAAAAGCTTTTCAAAGACCATCAGAGTACCAAAGAAATTAAGCAGTCAATGGAAAAATAGGATAAACCGCTTTGTCTTTATCACTGATTAATGCCTTGTGGGTTTGATTGCATTGTTCTATGATATTTCCAAGAAGCTCAACTAATTTGTGCTAATTATTAATAAAGATTTTTTTTTCTAATAACCATTTAGTTATCTGTAATCATAAAATTTATATTTTCATCATATTTTATTTCTCACATCTTCTATAGTTTTAAAGTGTGATTTAATCGCTATTTTTCCATATATTTTTTTTTTTTTTTTAAACCAGCAATTTTCTATCTTTTTTTAATTGTATTGTGAGGTTCCTCAAAGAATCCTCTAATGTTATCTTGAGAGTTTTTTTTCTCACTAAAGTGTTCTGGCGTAAAGGAGACACATAGAATATAGGGCCAAATAACAAGTGGCGTGTAAGTGTTAAGAATTTGAAGAATTGCGTCCTCAAAGTTCTGTATATTTATATATATAGATATTTACATACACAGGGCCGCCACTAGAAATTTTGGGGCCCCTGACTCAACCATTGATCAGGGCCCCCCCCCCCGCTCCTTTGACATGTGCAATTTTTGACCAAGTGACTAAAACGTATATTTAAACTTGGAAATGTTGTAAAAGTAGTAACATACACACACACAGACACACTCATACACTGAAACACACAAACACACTCACACATAAGGATTCACATATAGACACTCTAGCAGACACACAAAGAAACACACTCAGACACAGAAACCCAAACAGACACTTAGCACTTGTTTACATTGACCTGACAAGTAATGAGGTAAACTACAGTTTTGTAAAAAAAAGGAGATTTAGAAAACAAAATATGGAGTTCTGATTATCTTTTTGTAAAGGAAGATGACAGCTAAATTATGACAACAGCATGCAGTGGCTGAAAGGAAGGGCCCTGAACTGACTAAACAATAATTTAAAGGTTAAATGGTGGATTGGTTACTTCCGGAAAGGTCTTGTTAGTCTCAAAGTCTGTAGAAAGATGTGAATAATCAGTAGTAAGGTCAAAATGGCCCACACAAACTCAAACTTGCACATACACCCAAGGAAACACTGACAGAGACAGCCTCAGAAAACACACAAAGACATACACACACATACACACACACACACACAGAGACAACCACCTGAAAAACACAGAAAGACATACATACACACACCCTCACTGAGACATCCACAGAAAACACACGAAGATATACACACACCCTCAGAGACACCCACAGAAAACACAGAAATACATACATACACACACACACACCCTCACAGAGACACCCATAGAAAAAGCTCGAAGACATATGCACACACGCTCACAGACATCCACAGAAAATGCACAAAGACATACACATCCACCCTCACAGAGAGACCCACAGATAAAAAATAAATACACATAGAGACACAAACCAAAGCACAAAGACATAAACACATACACCCACAGAAACACTCACAGGAGGAAACATTTATGCACCTTGCATCCCCTAAATAAACAGTGTGTGACATGCATGATAAAAAAATTGCAGAAATTAAGAGATCACTTTTTAAAGAATCATATTTGTAAATGTGCAAACAAAAATAATTCTGTGAATTCAAAATTGTACATTATTGAGCTGGGTAGATGGCTAGATGAAGAAAAGTACCTTTAAAAGATTGACATATGTTTGTTTGTTTGTTTTTTCCCTATTTTCCCCAACCAAGAGCATCACTTCAAATATAGTGTACAAATTTTCCCATCTGTCAGCTGTACTTATAGATTTTGAAAATGCTGTACTCTATATGGTCTTGGTGGGACCATAAGCTGTGGTACTCATACCATTAGATCTGGTTAAATGCAGGATTTAGGCTTGTTGGTAGGTATTTCAAAACTAAGTCAACTGTAGTGTAAACTGAACAGTTTTAAGTTAACCTGTCTCATTTCAAACACTGAGCAATCTTAGTCTGAGAGTATAACATTTTATGCAGATGTAAAAATCTTAGATAAGATGCCTCCTTGCATCTGGAAAGTCCTTGCATAAAGGGGCAGTAAACTGGAATGTAATATCCTATACTATAAAAGGCCAAGTGTGTTTGTCCGAAGCTGTCATGCGCAGTAGAGACAGCACGAGGACAAACGCACCTGGCCTAAGTCCCTAACTGTTCTGCCGACTGCGCCGAGCAGAAGTGGGCGTGGCCGAACGTGAAGGGGGCGGGGCCTAACGCGGAGGCCCGTGAAGGGGGCGGGGCCTAGCGTGAAGGGCCGTGGAGAGAGCTCAAACAGCTCAAGAGAGGGTGGAGAGATGTGGGGAGAGGGGGAGAGATGTGGGGAGAGGGGGGGAGATGTGGAGTGAGGGGGGAGATGTGGAGTGAGGGGGAAGATGTGGAGAGAAGGGAGAGATGTGCGGAGATGTGGAGAGATGTGGGGAGATGTGGAGAGATGTGGGGAGATGTGGGGAGAGGGGGGAGATGTGGAGAGAGGGGGGAGGTGTGGAGAGAGGGGAGAGATGTGGGGAGATGTGGGGAGATGTGGAGAAAGGGGGGAGATGTGGAGAGAGGGGGAGAGAGGGGAGAGATGTGGAGAGATGTGGGGAGATGTGGGGAGAGGGGGGAGATGTGGAGTGAGGGGGGAGATGTGGAGTGAGGGGGGAGATGTGGAGAGAGGGGAGAGATGTGGGGAGATGTGGAGAGAGGGGGGAGATGTGGAGAGAGGGGGGAGATGTGGAGAGAGGGGGGAGAGAGAGAGAGAGAGAGGAGAGAGAGAGGAGAGAGAGAATGAGAGAGAGAGGGGGAGAGAGAGAGAGAGGGGGGAGAGAGATAGAGAGAGAGAGGGGGGAGAGGGAGAGAGAGAGAGGGGGGGGAGAGGGAGAGAGAGACAGAGGGAGAGAGATAGAGAGAGAGGGGAGAGAGAAAGAGGGGAGATGTGGACAGAAAAAGAGAGAGGGGGAGATAGAGAGAGAGGGGAGTGAGAGAGACAGAGGGGAGAGAGAGAGAGAGAGAGAGAGAGAGAGAGGGGAGTGAGAGAGACAGAGGGGAGAGAGAGAGACAGAGGGGGGAGAGAGAGGAGGAGAGAGAGAGGAGAGAGAGACAGGGGAGAGAGAGAGAGGGGGAGAGAGAGAGAGAGGGGAGAGAGAGAGGGGGGGGAGGGGGGGAGAGGGAGGGGAGAGAAATAGAGAGAGGGGGGAGAGAGAGAGGGGGGAGAGATAGAGGGGCAAGAGAGAGAGAGAGGAGAGACAGAGGGGGGAGAGAGAGAGGAGAGAGAGAGAGAGAGAGAGAGAGAGGGGAGAGAGAGAGAGAGAGAGAGAGAGAGAGGGGAGAGAGAGAGAGAGAGAGAGAGAGAGAGTGGGGAGGGGGGAGAGAGAGAGAGAGATAGAGGGAGGAGAGAGAGAGGAGAGAGACAGGGAGAGAGAGGGGAGAGAGAGAGAGGTGAGAGAGAGAGGTGAGAGAGAGAGAGAGGGGAGAGAGAGAGAGAGGGGGGAGAGGGAGAGAGAGAGAGAGAGGGGGGGGAGAGGGAGAGAGAGACAGAAGGAGAGAGATAGAGAGAGAGGGGATAGAGAAAGAGGGGAGATGTGGACAGAAAAAGAGAGAGGGGGGAGATAGAGAGAGAGGGGAGTGAGAGAGACAGAGGGGAGAGAGATAGAGAGGGGAGTGAGAGAGACAGAGGGGAGAGAGAGAGAGAGAGAGAGGGGGGAGAGAGAGGAGGAGAGAGAGGGGGGAGAGAGAGGAGGAGAGAGAGAGGAGAGAGAGAGAGAGGGGAGAGAGAGAGAGGGGGGGAGGGGGGAGAGAGAGGGGAGAGAGATAGAGAGAGGGGGAGAGAGAGAGGGGGGGGAGAGATAGAGGGGCAAGAGAGAGAGAGAGGAGAGACAGAGGGGGGAGAGAGAGAGGCGAGAGAGGGGGAGAAAGAGGAGAGAGAGAGAAAGGGGAGAGAGAGAGAGAGAGAGGGGGGAGAGAGATAGAGGGGAGAGAGAGAGAGAGGGGAGAGAGAGAGAGAGGGGAGAGAGAGAGAGGTGAGAGAGAGAGAGAGGGGAGAGAGAGAGAGAGAGGGGAGAGAGAGAGAGGGGGGGAGAGAGAGAGAGAGAGAGAGGGGAGAGAGAGAGGAGAGAGAAAGAGAGGCGAGAGAGGGGGGAGAGAGAGAGATAGAGGGGAGAGAGAGGAGAGAGACAGAGAGAGGGGAGAGAGAAAGAGAGAGGAGAGAGAGAGAGAGGGGGGAGAGAGAGAGATAGAGGGGAGAGAGAGAGAGAGAGAGAGAGAGGGGTGAGATAGAGAGAGAGAGGGGTGAGATAGAGAGAGGGGAGAGAGAGAGAGAGAGAGAGAGAGGGGAGAGAGAGAAAGAGAGGAGAGAGAGAGGGGGGAGAGAGAGAGGGGAGCGAGAGAGAGAGAGGGGAGCGAGAGAGAGAGAGGGGAGCGAGAGAGAGATAGGGGGAGAGAGTGCAAAAGAGAGGGGGGAGAGAGAGAAAGCAAAAGAGAGTGAGAGGGAGAGAACGCCAGTGGTGGGACCACTGTACTGCAAAAAATGGCCCGTGTGAACGGGCTTTAGGACTAGTATATATATATATATATATATATATATATATATATATATATATAAAATGCATATCTGCCAAAAGGGCATTTACCATTTGTGTATTGAGGAGGAAACATTTCTGCATGGTTTTAAATATAGAATTTCTACAGCATTGTGAAATAATCATAAATACACTGCTGCTAAAAAAATGTGTTTTTATGGACCCCTAGCCCCACCATACAACTACTACCACACTGAAGTTACAATCCAAAATTGCACAAAGAAATAAAAAACATTTGCTAAGTAAGTCCTACCTCCTCTTCAAATTAAAGTGATCTGCCGTCTGACTCAGGTACACACTGTACAAAGTGCCAAGTCTTTCTCACACTGAGCATAGTGGTTTAGTGCACACTAAGAAATCCTCTCAAATGCTAATACTTTACTCCTTGTAATAACATTGTCCATGCTCAATTAGCACTCTGCTGTAGTACCCACTGGTGGCTGCCAAAATTTAAAAAAAAAAAAAAAAAAAAATTTTTTTTTTTTTTTTTTTTTAGTTCTTCCCTCATAGGGCCCCCCTGGCTCATTGGGCCCCTGACAGGAGTCACCCCTGTCACCCCCTGATGGCGGCCCTGTACATACATATAGGTATACATCTGTGCAAAATACCATCATATACCATCAACATATTCTGCTATGTGTAGAAAATTGGAAAGTTAAATATTCATATTTTCATTTCAGGTTAGCGCACTTGAGAATATGGGATCGGGATTGCCCACAAGTAGGGTGTTCGGTAGGGTGTCAACTTTTTTTGCTCCATTGATTTCTATTGAGGAATACGTTAATGCACGTCCGATATAGTTCAGCATTTTGCACACATCGGGTTAGCACTCACATGAAAACTTTCAACTTGTAATACGAATGCTTCCCAACGATAACAAAAAGCTTACTTCTAGTGGAGTCAGAGCTGAAGCGTTAAATACCATTCCACTTGTAAACCGGCCCTTAATGGGCATAAAATAAAAGTGCTTTCTCTTCATGTTGACTTTTTAATAATTGGTCAGACAAAGGGGCTTATTCTTATGTGTCTGTCCGACATGATCCCATCAGCGGATCATGTCCGACAGACATCACTGAATGCGGAGAGCAATACGCTCTCTGCATTCAGCATTGCACCAGCAGCTCTTGTAAACTGCTGGTGCAACACTGCCCCTTGCAGATTCATGGCCAATCGGCCGCTGGCAGGGGGTGTCAATCAACCCGATCGTATTCGATCAGGTTGAATTGCTGCAATGTCTGTCTGCCTCCTGAGAGCAGGCGAACAGGTTATGGAGCAGGGATCTTTAGACCGCTGCTTCATAACTGGCGTTTCTGGCTTGCCGAAATACAGGCCCTCAAGCACCATACGGAGTTTGATAAATGGGCCCCAGACAGTGTGAAAAGCTCAGATACAACATATTCTACAAGGGAGTACAACAGTTCAATTAGATAAATCCACAAGTAATGCAAAACTTGATATAAAAAAGTGGTCTTATGGATTGAGATACTCCTTGTGTTTTATAATGCAAAGTATCTAATAGGCTTTCACAGTTTAAAAATAATAAAACAAAGAAACTCAAGTTTTCTTATGGATTGGTATGGCATTGATTTTAAAGCAGATTAATTCTTCTAATATATTGCAATTGATTATTATAGTACATCTTTGGCCCTAGAACTAGCATTATTTGTTCTAAGAAGTATGTATGTTAGAAAAATGTGAGGCTGTCAACTGCTATGCAGAGAACAATAATAAGCAATCTGAAAAAGATTACAACTATGAATTGGCTTTTTGTCTCTTGAGCCAGATTAGAGCTGATTTGTAATCTGTGTCCCTGGCACAAAAACATATAGTGCACAAATATCAAATTGCCTTTCTCTCTCAGACTCCTCTATCATGCAGACGGAGCAAGACGGAAAACGGGCACACTCTGTAGCAGATATTGATTTTCAAATTTCACAGGATGCTCACTTAAATAGGAAACACTTATGTTTATGTGGAACTTTCCCTTTACAGATATGCACAATGATAAAAAGCAATTATGTCAAGCAGTATAGCATAGTGCATTTACTATTAAGCCAAACCTAAATTCTAGAGCCAACTGTGCTCTACCTATATTACATCCCTAATACTAATATTAACCTAATTTACTCTGACATTCCTCATACTTTAATTACATCATAAACCATACTATTAACCTAGTTTAATTGTGCCTACTTTAAAGAGAGGTGGTAGTTCTCGATATATATGCATTGCATATGAAAATGTATTAAAAAAGCACCACATCTGTCTATTTATAAAATAAATGTTTTTTTTTACTGTGTTGTGGAAAGACCTAAAATACTTGGTAGCCTTGCTTAAAAGGACACTGCACTGAAAATATTTGTATTATACTTAGGAAAGAACAGAAAAGCTATTTAACTGCTGAGCAAATCCCACCCCCTCTGCTCAGATGTTTTGGAGTTTTTTGTGCTGCTCACACTAACTGTATGTCATTGTTTAGTGTCTGATGAGAAATAAACAACAAAATGTGTGAAAAATGCATATTTTTAAAACAGTTTGCATAAACAAGTTTGTTAAAAATAATGTGTGTGTTTTTTTCATCTCTTTCTAAACTCTATTGTTTAAAGGGATAGTCTACACCATAATTTGTATTGTTTTAAAAGATAGATAATCCCTTTCTTACCCATTTCCCAGTTTTGCATAACCAACACAGTTATAATAATATACTTTTAACCTCTGTGATTATCTTGTATTTAAGCCTCTGCAAACTGCCCCTTTTTTCAGTTTTTTTGACAGACTTGCAGTCTAGCCAATTAGTGCCTGCTCCCAGATAACTTCTTGTGCACGAGCACAGTGTTATCTATATGAAATACGTGAACTAACACCATCTAGTGGTGAAAAACTGATAAAATGCATTCTGAAAGAGGTGGGCTTCAAGGTCTAAAAATTAGCATATGAACCTCCTAGGTTAAGCTTTCAACTAAGAATACCAAGAAAACAAAGCAAAATTGGGGATAAAAGTAAATTGGAAATTTGTTTAAAATGACATGCTCTATCTGAATCATTAAAGTTTATTTTGGCCTAGACTGTCCCTTTAAAGAAGAAGGGGCAAGGGGATTACTTATTAAAGAAAAATCTGTTTTAAACAGGACTAATAGATTTCAAATCGACTCTTTACAGGCACAAATAGACATCCTGACTAAGACACACCAGCAGAATCTAGCAGCAGACACTTTTCAAGAATTACTAACTAAAAGAACCGAATTAGCAACAATTTTAAATAAAGCATCTCTCAGAGCAGCCCAAAAACTGAAATCACAATACTTTCTGTACTCCAATAAGCCGGACAGATATTTAGCGCACAAACTCAGAGAAAAGACTAAATCTTATGCAATTCCACATTTGCAGAAAGCGGACGGGTCATCTACTTCTAACCCCCAAGAGATAACAGACATTTCCGCCCACTATTATGCCCATCTTTATGACGGAGAGAAGACTGCACACGACGACCAGAGTAGACAACTAGGACACCAATTCTTAGTAGACGCAAAACTTAGACACATAGATCAAAAGATCAATGATGATTTAAATAAAGCGGTGTCGACCAGGGAGGTGCTTATGGCGATTAAGGAACTCAAACCTGGAAAAGCAGCAGGCCCAGACGGCTTCCCAGGAGAGTACTACCAGATTTTCAAATCCACTTTAATCCCACATATAGAAAAATTCTGTAATGACATTTTGCAAGGTAGGGATATCCCAAAGGAAATATTACAAGCCAAAATAGTTGTGATACCAAAACCAGGTAGAAACCCCAAACTATGTCAAAGCTATAGACCTATTTCCCTAATTAATCAAGACATAAAGATCTTTACTAAAATTCTGGCAAACAGACTTGAACAGTACCTTCCTGACCTGATTCATCCAGATCAGGTGGGTTTTATATCAGAAAGAGAGGCACCAGATAACACCAGACGTATGATCTCCCTGGTCGACTACCTGAACAAGACACGAACGCCTTCTCTGGTCCTATGTTTGGATGCGGAGAAGGCATTTGATAGGATAGATTGGGAATTTATGATGGAGGTCCTGATAGAATCGGGATTTAAAGGGCCCTTTCTACAGGCTATTAGGAACATTTATTCACGCCCCACAGCCCATATTAGAGCGACAGGCTATCAGTTGAAACTTATAGAAATACGGAATGGGACAAGACAGGGCTGTCCCCTTTCACCACTGTTGTTTGCGCTATGCATAGAGCCCTTGGCAGCGATGATTCGCCTGACCCCAGAGGTTCATGGAGTCGGGATAGGAGGGCATGAATTCAAAATTTCTCTGTTTGCGGATGATGTCCTCCTGACTAAACCGATGAAGTCCCTACCATATTTATATCAAATACTACAAAATTACTCGACCATATCAGGCTATAAGATAAACCTAGATAAATGCGAGGCACTACCTATTGCCCTTCCAAATCATACTAAAAAAGTAATTGAGGCCAATTTTACTTTCTCCTGGGCTAAAGAGTTGATCAAACATCTTGGAATCAGAATATCAAGTGACGTAGCAGAACTATATAAACTTAATTTCACCCCTCTATATAAGACAATTAGGAAGGATATAAGCTCCTGGAGGACATGCAGGTTTTCCTGGTATGGTCGTCTATCGGCTATTAAAATGAATATTCTGCCACAGCTGCTGTACCTTTTCCGCGCTCTGCCAATCAGAATCCCCCCATTAGAACTTAATAAACTACAGACGGATCTGATAGGTTTTCTAAGGGGCAACAAACAGGCTAGGATCCCCTCCCGTACACTACTACTACACAAACAAATTGGAGGGGTGGGAGTTCCAAACTTATTGAACTATTATCAAGTGGTGAGGTTAGCACAGACGACTTTGTTCGGTAAGACACCAAATGATTTAGTGTGGGTGAGAGTGGAGACCCTATTGTTGGGATGCAGACACTCGGATGACATTCTTTGGGAACGAACGGGGAAATTACCAAAAGACACACAGACCTCGAGACTTACAGAAGAGATGATATCTATGTGGTATTCACTAACGACATCTCTTCAATTGCTTCCATGGGACTCACTGATGAGACCGGTCAGAACAATTATTAATCCAGATTTTCATTCACAAATAGGAAAATGGGAAAATAAGGGGCTGTATAGGGTGGCGGATTTCCTACACAAGGGGAAGATGGCTTCATATCTACAAATACAGGAGAAATTAGAACCTGAAAAATTACAGTGGTTTTTATATCTACAATTAGCATCAGCCATTACAAAAGCTACACCCCGAAACCCTAGGCAAAGTTTGACGATACTAGAGAGATGTTCTAGTTCCAAGGTTAGGAATTAAAAACTCATCTCCAACATCTATATAGCGATACAGAAGGCTAGGGCTACTTCTAAAACTCCGTCAATGGAGAAGTGGGAAAAGGACATAAATATAACACATACAAGGGAGGAATGGGAAGTAGTTTTCCAAGCAGCCGGGAAGGGGCTAATCAGTGCAGACTTCAAAGAAAATTGCATTAAATCCACCTTTCGGTGGTATCTCACTCCGATAGTCACTTCACACTACACTTCAAAGGGTAGTAAAAACTGTTACAGGGGATGTGAGGAGACAGGCACATACATTCATATGTGGTGGGACTGTCCACACATAAAACAGATATGGACCAACCTGTCTGCTCTACTGAGTGATGTTTTATCTGAAAATATTACACGGCATCGCAAGCATTGCTAAATGAACACATCCACCCTTTTAATGCACCTATAAACACCTTCATTCGCACCCTCTGTACAGCCACCAGGATATGCGTGGCTAAATACTGGAAGACAGGAGCACCCACCTGGGGGGAGGTAATGGAAAAGATTAAAACTACCCATAGGATGTCAGAACTAGCATCCTTTACACAAGATAATCATGAACAATTTTTAAAAGTATGGAACTACTGGATATTGAAGGGTCTATAAGACCTCAAATATAGAGTCCAGGCACCCGATCACAATAAGATGCAGATAACCAAAAAGGTGGACATGGGGGAAATAAGACAAAGACTGAACGTACAGACCCATGTTTGACAATGAGACTGTGGGCTCCTTTCCTGGATCAACAGCAGTAAAAAAGATTAAGAGGCAGGCAAGTTATTTTTATTTTTTTTATTTCTTTCATATTAATTTATTTTCGTTTAGCATTGGAGTTAATGTGTTTGAAATTTAATGTTTCAATTTTTTGTTGCAGGAAAAGTGAGGTTAAAGATGAGACTGATGGGAACCAAAAGTATAGAGGGGACATGAAAGGACAATATTTCTCAAAATCTCTTCTTCACCTCCCTCATGAGAAAACTCCATTTAGGTATTTGAACATACTGCATAGCAGTTACACATTGATCAACCTGAGATGTGACGCAGATATGTAAGATGATTAATATATAATGTTCAAGGCCTCTTTATTTTTTCAAGTGTGTTCAACAATAAAAAACTATTTCAACTAAAGAAGAAGGGGTTATCCCCATATAAAAAAGGTCCATTGGGTATATGTATATAACTTTCCTTTGCCTCCATGAGCCTCTACTGAAATAAATGCGCAATTTTTCCCACAAGGTGATCATTATTACCATGGTAATCACTTGGCTGGTAAAAGCTATGTAGGAGCATGCAGTGGCTCTTCGGAGTCTCTAGGCTTTTATGTAATATAAGAATTTATTTTACCTGCTTTTTCTGTAGTTTATTTCAGAAAATTGTAGGTTTTACAACCAGAAAGTTTGAAATTCGTATTGCATTCTTCATTAGATAAGATTCATACAAATTGTTCTAACAAAAGTAGTTTGGTTACATCAACGCCTAGATTTAGAGTTCTGCATTAGCCGTCAAAAGCAGCGTTAAGGGGTCCTAATGCTGCTTTTTACCGCCCGCTGGTATTTAGAGTCAGTCAGGAAAGGGTCTAACGCTCACTTTCCAGCCGCGACTTTTCCATACCGCAGATCCCCTTACGCCAATTGCGTATCCTGTTTTTTCAATGGTATCTTCCTAACGCCAAAATTTAGAGTCTTGGCTGAAGTGAGCGTTAGAACTCTAACGACAAAACTCCAGCCGCAGAAAAAAGTCAGGAGTTAAAAGCTTTATGGGCTAACGCTGGTTTATAAGGCTCTTAACTACTGTGCTCTAAAGTACACTAACACCCATAAACTACCTATGTACCCCTAAACCGAGGCCCCACCACATCGTCGCCACTCTAATACATTTTTTAACCCCTAATCTGCCGTCCTCACACCGCCACCACCTACATTATCCCTATGAACCGCTAATCTGCTGCCTCTAACATCGCCAACACCTACATAATATTTATTAACCTCTAATCTGCCCCCCAACGTCGCTGCTACCTTACCTACACTTATTAACCCCTAATCTGCCGACCGGACCTCGCCGCCACTATAATAAATGTATTAACCCCTAAACCGCCGCACTCCCACCTCAAAAACCCTATAATAAATAGTATTAACCCCTAATCTGCTCTTCCTAACATCTTTGACACCTAACTTCAAGTATTAACCCCTAATCTGCCGACTGGACCTCACCGCTACTCTAATAAATGTATTAATCCCTAAAGCTAAGTTTAACCCTAACTCTAACACCCCCCTAAGTTAAATATAATTTTTATCTAACAAAATAAATTAAATCTTATTAAATAAATGATTCCTATTTAAAGCTAAATACTTACTTGTAAAATAAATCCTAATATAGCTACAATATAACAAATAATTATATTGTAGCTATTTTAGGATTTATATTTATTTTACAGGCAACTTTGTATTTATTTTAACTAGGTACAATAGCTATTAAATAGTTATTAACTATTTAATAGCTACCTAGTTAAAATAATAACAAAATTACCTGTAAAATAAATCCTAACCTAAGTTACAATTAAACCTAACACTACACTATTAATAAATAAATTAAATAAACTATCTACAATTACCTACAATTAAATCAACTATACTAAATTATAAAAAACAAACACTAAATTACAAAAAATAAAAAAAAATACAAGAATTTTAAACTAATTACACTTACTCTAAGCCCCCTAAAAAAATAACAAAGCCCCCCAAAATAAAAAAATGCCCT
The DNA here is from genome assembly GCF_027579735.1 of Bombina bombina. Taxonomy (NCBI): domain Eukaryota; kingdom Metazoa; phylum Chordata; class Amphibia; order Anura; family Bombinatoridae; genus Bombina; species Bombina bombina. The sequence continues at coordinate 195,120,797 of NC_069501.1, read as the reverse complement.
ACCCTATTCTAAAATAAAAAGTTAACAGCTCTATTACCTTACCAGCCCTTAAAATGGCTTTTTGCGGGCATGCCCCAAAGAAATCAGCTCTTTTGCCTGTAAAAAAAAAACATACAATACCCCCCCAACATTAAAACCCACCACCCACATACCCCTAATCTAACCCAAACCCCCTTAAATAAACCTAGCACTAACCCCCTGAAGATCTCTCTACCTTGTATTCACCCAGCCGGGTATCACTGATCCGTCCAGAAGTGGTCCTCCAGATGGTCTGAAGTCTTCATCCTATCCGGCCAGAAGAGGTCCTCCAGAGGCTCGGAAGTCTTCATCCAGACGGCATCTTCTATCTTCTTCCATACGGAGCGGAGCGGGTCTATCTTGAAGCAGCCGGCGCGGTTCCATCCTCTTCTAACGATGTCCTACGTCCGAATGATAGAATCCTATCAGCCAATCAGAATTCGAGGTACGCCATCTTGGATGAAGTCATTTAAAGGAACCTTCATTCAGACTTAGGACGTAGTTAGAAGAGGATGGATCCGCGCCGGCTGCTTCAAGATGAACCCGCTCCGCTCCGGATGGAAGAAAATAGAAGATGCCGTCTGGATGAAGACTTCCGAGCCTCTGGAGGACCTCTTCTGGCCAGATAGGATGAAGACTTCGGACCCTATGGAGGACCTCTTCTGGACAGATCGGTGATACCCGGCTGGGTGAATACAAGGTAGGGAGATCTTCAGGGGGGTAGTGTTAGGTTTATTTAAGGGGGGTTTGGGTTAGATTAGGGGTATGTGGGTAGTGGGTTGTAATGTTTGGGGGGGTATTGTATGTTTTTTTTTTTACAGGCAAAAGAGCTGATTTCTTTGGGGCATGCCCCACAAAAAGCCCTTTTAAGGGCTGGTAAGGTAATAGAGCTGTTAACTTTTTATTTTAGAATAGGGTAGGGCATTTTTTTATTTTGGGGGGCTTTGTTATTTTTTTAGGAGGCTTAGAGTAGGTGTAATTAGTTTAAAATTCTTGTAATCTTTTTTTATTTTTTGTAATTTAGTGTTTGGTTTTTTTGTAATTTAGTTTAGTTGATTTAATTGTAGGTAATTGTAGGTAGTTCAGTTCATTTATTTATTGATAGTGTAGTGTTAGGTTTAATTGTAACTTAGGTTAGGATTTATTTTACAGGTAATTTTGTTATTATTTTAACTAGGTAGCTATTAAATAGTTAATGACTATTTAATAGCTATTGTACCTAGTTAAAATAAATACAAAGTTGCCTGTAAAATAAATATAAATCCTAAAATAGATACAATATAATAATTCGTTATATTGTAGCTATATTAGGATTTATTTTACAGGTAAGTATTTAGCTTTAAATAGGAATAATTTATTTAATAAGATTTAATTTATTTCATTAGATAAAAATTATATTTAACTTAGGGGGGTGTTAGGGTTAGGGTTAGACTTAGCTTTAGGGGTTAATACATTTATTAGAGTAGCGACGAGGTCCGGTCGGCAGATTAGGGGTTAATACTTGAAGTTAGGTCAAAGATGTTAGGGAGGGCAGATTAGGGGATAATACTGTTTATTATAGGGTTTTTGAGGCGGGAGTGCGGCGGTTTAGGGGTTAATACATTTATTATAGTGGCGCCGAGGTTCGGTCGGCAGATTAGGGGTTAATAAGTGTAGGTAAGGTAGCGGCGACGTTGGGGGGGGCAGATTAGGGGTTAATAAATATTATGTAGGTGTTGGCGATGTTAGGGGCAGCAGATTAGGGGTACATAGGGATAATGTAGGTTGCGGCGGTGTCCGGAGCGGAAGATTAGGGGTTAATAATAAAATGCAGGTGTCAGCGATAGTGGGGGCGGCAGATTAGGGGTTAATAAGTGTAAGGTTAGGGGTGTTTAGACTCGGGGTTCATGTTAGGGTGTTAGGTGCAGACTTAGGAAGTGTTTCCCCATAGGAAACAATGGGGCTGCGTTAGGAGCCGAACGCTGCTTTTTTGCAGGTGTTAGTTTTTTTTGCAGCTCAAACTGTCCTATTGTTTCCTATGGGGGAATCGTGCACGAGCACATTTTTCAGGCTGGCCGCTACCGTAAGCAACGCTGGTATTTAGAGTTGAAGTGGCGGTAAATATGCCTGTACGCTGTAGCCGTTATATTATTTTTGTAGATTGTTTGCATAAGTTTTCCATATATACTATGCGTATTTAAAAAAATGCCCTGGCCTTCACCCATAAAAGTGTTACTTTAATTTAATGCTTAACCCAACACTATACTCTCGGGTAGAAAAAAGTAACATATTTAGCCAAAACTGATGTTTGCTCATAATAAAAGCTGAACCAATTTAGGGTGAGTGCAGGAGGTAAGAAAAACTCAAGTCAGATCACTTTAAAATAAAGCAATGTAACTTTGCTGTGTCTGTCTCCATTTTATCAAAGTATTATATCCACTAGTTCTGTCAGACTGAATCCACACAGGATGAATCATTTTATACTCAAATGCAGCGAGTTCACATTACAAATATGATATTCTCCTACTACTTAGATCAATTGTGTTAAGGTATCATGCAGTGTGGACACACTTCTGCATGAGTTACATATAGTTCAGATACAGTAGGGGACCTGGATGAACATGTTTTTTACTATAGTTTACTAATCAAAAGAAAACATTCCTAGGCAGAAGACAACAAAATACAAGTCAACTTATTGTTCAATATAGAAAAAATCCTAATAGTTTTCTTACCTGCTCCATTTGCTTATTTTATCAAACTGGTCTGCACAAATAGCTTAGCATGTATGTACAGTGTATTAAATGTTGTTGCTATGTGAGTAAAATATACCTGCAAACTACATTTTCATCACAGACAAAACAGAGAAATTGTGGTATAAGACCATCATGTTAATAAAAAGAGTATTTTAAACAAACCCTTTAACTTTAAGACTGTGTAGTTATATAGGCAGTCAAGTCAAAATTAATCTTGCATGATTCAGTTACAGAATACAATTTTAAACAACTTTTCAATTAACTGTAATCATCAAATTTTCTTTGTTCTCTTTGGGGTCCATTTATCATTGTGCGGACGGACATGATCCGCTATAGCGAACCAAGTCTGCCGCACATCGATAAATGCCGACAGCAAATGCTGTCGGCATTTATGATTGCACCAGCAGTTCTTGTGAACTGCTGGTGCAATACCGCCCCCTGCAGATTTGCAGGCAATCAGCCGCTAGCAGGGGGTTTCAATCAACCCGATCGTATTTGATCAGCTTGATTTGTGGCAATTTCTGTCTGCCTACTCAGAGCAGGCGGGCAGTTTATGGAGCAGCGGTCTTTGAAGGCACGCCAGAAACATGGGGCATCAGGCTCCGTTCGGAGCTTGATAAATAGACCCCTTTGTATTCTTTGTTGAAAGCTAAACCTAAGTAGCCTCATATGCTGATTCCTAAGCCCTTGAAGGCCACCTCTTATCTCTGTACATTTTGATCATTTTCACAGCTAGACAGTGCTAGGTCATGTGTGACACATAGATAACATTGTGCTCACTCCTGTGGAGCTATTTATGAGTAAGCACTGATCGGAAAAAAGGCATGTCTGTCAAAAGGACTGAGATAAGGGAGCAGTATACAGAGGTATAGATACGTGTATTAATATAACAGTGTTGGTTATGCAAAGCTGTGGAATTGGTATTAAAGGGATTATCTATTTTTTTAAACAATACAAATTTTGGTGTAGACTGTTCCTTTAAGTTATAAAAATACAATTCAATGAAGTTCTGATTTCACTGATGATCAGATCAGCTAGAAATGAAATGGCAATGGAAGCATGTATCACCTAAGCATAGGTGCTGGAGACAGCTCGGCTCACCCAGAGTAGTGCTGAGCATGTAAGAAACATTTATAAAGCCAACAGTGGCGACGTCAATGCATCTCCATCGGTGTAGAGCTTATAGGTGATTCACTGATGCCCTTTATAACTAAGATGAATAAGGATAGAGGACTTGTGATCTCTTTGATATATATGAGAGTTCACCTATTGGCAAGAACACGTGGTTTGAAGAGTTTGCATCTTAATACAGTTTGGTTGTCACTGTTACATTATATTTGTAGCTTTTTATTTGGAATGTCTCTGTGGTATTTGTGGGACATTGTAATTATGGATATTGCATGTTAAAATTCTCAATAAAGATAAAATAAATGTCATTGACATTTTTGCAAATTATGAACTTGTATTCAGAGCTGTGCCTGCCCCCTGCTTTAATGCTATGTAATAGTAAAATCTCTGTTATTATTTACAATCAGTATTGTACCACTTTTTATGAATGCAATAATTGTGTTCTATATATTTATTTATTAATTAGCATTAATCGTTTACTCAGCTCAGTGTAATAAGGGTAGATAGATAGATGATAGATAGATAGATAGATAGATAGATAGATATAGAACAAGAGTTGTTTAGTGCAACTTGGACAGAAAATATATTTGTATAACCAATCAATAGGTGTAAATTCTATGTATAAATTCCAAGCAAACAATAGCATTAAAATAAATAAATAAATATACAAATAATATAGATATTCCTCTTGAGAAAGCCCACCTGTGAGTGGATGAAATGCTTAGAGGAGGACAATTAGGGCCCGATGATCAAAAATTTGCATGCAAAAACGTGAAAATGGTCTGTCCCTATATATATCTGTATATATTTTACCTATCTATAATCATATATATAGAGCTGTTTCCCATAGAAATAGTGATAACTCACTCCTATATAAAAATTTGCAATGGATGAGAAATTACACAGGAAGAAACTGGTATATGTTTAAACTTTATTACTCCTAATACAAATCAAAATACCCTGCTTTCAGTGCACTGTAACTTACAATTGCAGTTATTTTTGTAGACATAGGTTTTCCAGAGTAATTAGTGTTTTGAGTATTTTGATAAAAACTTGCCACCTTTTAAATTGCAAGAAAAAATAGTGGGATCTGTAGGGCAAAAATATTTAGATGATTATGCTAAGATTTCAGAGAGAAGTTCATACATGCTCATTGAACATCCATGTTGAGCTTATTTTAATATATAAGGAAAAACAAAACAATTAGGCTCTGTATTTCTCTTGTAAGGTGTATCCAGTCCACGGATTCATCCATTACTTGTGGGATATTCTCCTTCCCAACAGGAAGCTGCAAGAGGATCACCCACAGCAGAGCTGTCTATACAGCTCCTCCCCTAACTACCAAGTCCAATCATTCTCTTGCAGCTCTCGACAAGGGAAGTATCAAGAGAGATGTGGCGAATTAGTGTAGTTTATCTTCAATCAAAAGTTTGTTATTCTTAAACGGTACCGGCGTTGTACTGTTTTTTACCTCAGGCAGAAATTAGAAGAAGAGTTTTGCCTGAGGTTTTTGATGATCTTAGCAGGTTGTAACTAAGGTCCACTGCTGTTCTCACACATAACTGAAGAGTATTGGGGAAACATCAGCTGGGGGAACGGCCTGCAGAATTAACTGCCCTGAGGTATGTTCAGTATATTTTTTTCTAGAGGATGATAAGAACTAGAAAATGCTGACAGTGCCTGATATATTTAAGGTAAGCCTGAATGCAGTGATTTAATAAACGACTGGCATCATGCTTGCAGTAAAGGGTAATATTCATATTACTTTCTATTATGGCTTAGAATGTAAAACGTTTGCATATATACAAACAACGTTTTTTTACTGAGGGTGATAAATCTTTATTTGGGGCCTAGTTTTCCACATGGCTGACTAGATTTATCCTAGGAGTAGTTATTTATGGCCCTTTCACTTTGAGTGCATGGTGGGAGGGGCCTATTTTCACGCTATAATTGTGCAGTTGTTTTTACATTCTGAGACATCCAGCTTCCCTGAAGGAGTCCCCTGACATATTGGACCTCTGTAAGGGTTTTTTGTGCCTACAAAAGTCATTTTATGGGAAGGTAGGAGCCACAGTAGAGCTGTGGCAGTTTGCTTGTGACTGTTATAACGGTTTTACCGTTTTTTTTGCTTCGTTTTTGAGCCTGAGGGGTTAATCATCCATTTGCAAGTGGGTGCAATGCTATTTTAGTCTGTTATACACACTGTAAAAATTTCATAAAGTTAACTGCTTTTTTTCACTGTTTTGCAGTTTTTGTGTTTGGTTTTTTCCCTTAAAGGCACAGTACCGTTTTTTATTTTCTGCTTTTTCACATTAATTAAAGTGTTTTCCAAGCTTGCTGGTCTCATTACTAGTCTGTTAAACATGTCTGACATAGAGGAAACTCCTTGTTCATTATGTTTAGAAGCCATTGTGGAACCCCCTCTTAGAATGTGTACCAAATGTACTGATCTTACTATAAGTTATAAAGACCATATTCTGGCTTTAAAAGATTTATCACCAGAGGAAATTGACAAGGGGGAAGTTATGCCGACTAACTCTCCCCACGTGTCAGAGCCTATAACTCCCGCTCAAGGCACGCCAAGTACATCTAGCGCGCCCATTGCGTATACTTTACAAGACATGGCAGCAGTTATGAATCATACTCTTACAGAAGTATTGTCCAAACTGCTAGGGTTACAAGGAAAGTGAGACAGCTCTGGGGCTAGAACAAATACAGAGCTCTCTGACGCTTTAGTAGCTATGTCTGATATACCCTCACAATGTGCAGAAGCCGAAGAAGGAGAGCTTCTATCTGTGGGTGATTTTTCTGACTCAAGGAAGACACTTCAACCTGATTCTGATATGCAAAAATAAGTAGGGGGCGCCCTATCAAGGAATATAACAAAAATCTTGTCAGGGTAATATTAATTAACCAATTAGTGTACAAACCTCAGTGAAGAGTGATATTATGTCTATACTAGTCAAAGACTAGTGTTTATATATAATAAAATATATATATATATACCTCCTAAGAGAAAGACAAGATATGGTTTTATATATAAAATATATAACACACAATATTAGTGGTGGCAAAAAATCTATATACCTCCTAAGAGAAAGAAATAGGATAGAAATATCAACAACCAGAATACAGGAGTATACAAATAATCAACACTCTAATGTGGAGTTACCACTGTGTAAATTGATTAGTCCAATACACTGTGTTACAAGCTTGTGGAGGACAGTAGGTCCTATATTGGTAATAATAGTAGTGGTGATGGAAAGTCACTGGGATGAGCACAGGCAGCTATCTGTGAAGATCCAGGCCGGAATCCAAAGCAGCAATCTAAAAAGACAAGAAGAAACAGAAGCGCCACATCTTGTCTTTCTGATTCTGATATGTCTACATTTAAATTTAAGCTTGAACACCTCCGCATGTTGCTCAGGGAGGTTTTAGCAACTCTGGATGACTGTGACGCCATTGTAGTCCCAGAGAAATTGTGTAAATTGGATAAATACTATACAGTGCCCGTTTACACTGATGTTTTTCCAATACATAAGAGGTTTTCAGAAATTATTACTAAGGAATGGGATAGACCAGGTGTACCGTTCTCTCCCCCTCCTGTTTTCAAAAAGATGTTTCCTATAGATGCCGCTACACGGGACTTGTGGCAAACAGTCCCTAAGGTGGAGGGAGCAGTCTCTACCCTAGCAAAGCGTACAACTATCTCTGTTGAGTACAGTTGTGCTTTTCTAGATCCAATGGACAAAAAAATAGAGGGTTACCTTAAGAAAATTTTTATTCAACAAGGTTTTATTCTCCAGCCCCTTGCATGCATTGCCCCAGTCACTGCTGCTGCGGCCTTCTGGTTTGAGTCTCTAGAAGAGGCTCTACAGGTAGAAACCCCATTGGATGATATACTTGACAAGCTTAAAGCTCTTAAGCTAGCCAATTCATTTGTTTCTGACGCCGTTGTTCATTTAACCAAGCTAACGGCTAAAAACTCAGGTTTTGCTATTCAGGCGCGTAGGGCGCTATGGCTTAAATCCTGGTCAGCTGACGTTACTTCAAAGTCTAAGCTTCTCAATTTTCCCTTCAAGGGGCAGACCCTATTCGGGCCTGGACTGAAGGAGATCATTTCTGATATTACTGGAGGAAAAGGTCACGCCCTTCCTCAGGATAGGTCCAACAAATTAAGGACCAAACAGACTAATTTTCGTTCCTTTCAAAATTTCAAGAGTGGCGCAACTTCAACTTCCTCTAATACAAAACAAGAGGGAAATTTTGCCCAGTCCAAGCCGGTCTGGAGACCAAACCAGGCTTGGAACAAAGGAAAGCAGGCCAAAAAAACCTGCTGCTGCCTCTAAGACAGCATGAAAGATCAGCCCCCGATCCGGAACCGGATCTAGTAGGGGGCAGACTTTCTCTCTTCGCCCAGGCTTGGGCAAGAGATGTCTAGGATCCCTGGGCGTTGGAAATTGTGTCCAAGGGATATCTTCTGGACTTCAAAGCTTCTTCCCCAAAAGGGAGATTTCATCTCTCACAATTATCTGCAAACCAGATAAAGAGAGAGGCATTCTTACATTGTGTTCAAGACCTCCTAGTTATGGGAGTGATCCACCCAGTTCCAAAGGAGGAGCAGGGGAAAGGCTTCTATTCAAATCTGTTTGTAGTTCCCAAGAAAGAGGGAACTTTCAGACCAATCTTAGATCTCAAGATCCTAAACAAATTTCTCAGGGTCCCATTCTTCAAGATGGAGACTATTCGAACCATCCTACCTATGATCCAGGAGGGTCAATATATGACTACCGTGGACTTAAAGGATGCTTATCTTCACATTCCGATACACAGAGATCATCATTGGTTTCTCAGTTTCGCCTTCCTAGACAGGCATTGCCAGTTTGTGGCTCTTCCCTTTGGGTTAGCTACGGCACAAAGAATCTTTACGAAGGTTCTAGGGTCACTCCTAGCGGTCCTAAGGCCGCGGGGTATAGCAGTAGCCCCTTACCTAGATGACATTCTGATGCAGTCGTCGAATTTTCAAATCGCCAGGTCCCATACGGACATTGTGCTGGCATTCCTGAGGTCTCATGGGTGGAAAGGGAATGAAGAAAAGAGTTCTCTATCCCCTCTCACAAGAGTTTCCTTCCTAGGAACTCTGATAGATTCTGTAGAAATGAAGATTCACCTGACAGAGTCCAGGTTGTCAAAACTTCTAAATTCCTGCCGTGTTCTTTATTCTACTTCTCGCCCTTCAGTGGCTCAGTGTATGGAATTAATCGGCTTAATGGTAGCAGCAATGGACATAGTGCCGTTTGCCCGCCTACATCTCAGACCATTGCAACTCTGCATGCTCAGTCAGTGGAATGGGGATTACACAGATTTGTCCCCACTACTAAATCTGGATCAAGAGACCAGGGATTCTCTTCTCTGGTGGCTATCTCGGGTCCATCTGTCCAAGGGTATGACCTTCCGCAGGCCAGATTGGACAATAGTAACGACAGATGCCAGCCTTCTGGGCTGGGGTGCAGTCTGGAACTCCCTGAAGGCTCGTGGACTCAGGAGGAGGCACTCCTTCCAATAAACATTCTGGAACTAAGAGCGATAGTCTATGCTCTTCAGTCTTGGCCTCAGCTTGCTGCGGTCAGGTTCATCAGATTTCAGTCGGACAATATCACGACTGTAGCCTACATCAACCATCAAGGGGGAACAAGGAGTTCCCTAGCAATGTTGGAGGTTTCAAGAATAATCCTATGGGCAGAGGTTCACTCTTGCCATCTATCAGCTATCCATATCCCAGGAGTAGAAAACTGGGAGGCGGATTTTCTAAGTCGACAGACTTTTCATCCGGGGAGTGGGAACTCCATCCGGAGGTGTTTGCATAGTTGATTCAACTTTGGTGCAAACCAGAACTGGATCTCATGGCGTCTTGTCAGAATGCCAAGCTTCCTTGTTACGGATCCAGGTCCAGGGATCCCAAGGCAGCGCTGATAGATGCTCTAGCAGCTCCTTGGTCCTTCAACCTGGCTTATGTGTTTCCACCGTTTCCCCTGCTCCCTCGTCTGATTGCCTAGATCAAGCAGGAGAGAGCTTTGGTGATTTTGATAGCACCTGCATGGCCACGCAGGACTTGGTATGCAGATCTGGTGGACATGTCATCCCTTCCACCATGGACTCTGCCGCTGAGGCAGGACCTTCTACTTCAGGGTCCTTTCAACCATCCAAATCTAATTTCTCTGCGTCTGACGGCTTGGAGATTGAACGCTTGATTTTATCAAAACGTGGTTTCTCCGAGTCGGTCATTGATACCTTAATTCAGGCACGAAAGCCTGTCACCAGGAAAATCTATCATAAGATATGGTGTAAATATCTTCATTGGTGTGAATCCAAGGGTTACTCATGGAGTAAAGTCAGGATTACCAGGATATTATCTTTTCTCCAAGAAGGATTGGAGAAGGGATTGTCAGCTAGTTCCTTAAAGGGACAGATTTCTGCTCTGTCTATTCTTTTGCACAAGCGTCTGGCGGATGTTCCAGACGTTCAGGCGTTTTGTCAAGCTTTAGTTAGAATCAAGCCTGTGTTTAAACCTGTTGCTCCGCCATGGAGTTTAAATTTAGTTCTTAAAGTTCTTCAAGGGGTTCCGTTTGAACCCTGCATTCCATAGATATCAAGCTTTTATCTTGGAAAGTTCTGTTTTTGGTAGCTATCTCTTCAGCTCGAAGAGTTTCAGAGTTATCTGACTTACAGTGTGATTCCCCTTATCTGATCTTCCATGCAGATAAGGTAGTTTTGCGTACCAAACCTGGGTTTCTTCCTAAGGTGGTATCTAATAAGAATATCAATCAGGAGATTGTTCCGTCACTGTGTCCTAATCCTTCTTCAAAGAAGGAATGTCTATTACATAATCTTGACGTGGTTCGTGCTTTAAAGTCTTATTTACAAGCTACTAAGGATTTTCGTCAAAGATCGGCATTGTTTGTTGTCTACTCTGGACTCTGGAGCAACTTCTCTTTCTTTTTGGTTAAGAAGTATAATCCGCTTAGCTTATGAGACTGCTGGCCAGCAGCCTCCTGTATGAATTACAGCTCATTACACTAGGGCGGTGGCTTCCACATGGGCTTTTAAAAATGAGGCTTCTGTTGAACAGATTTGTAAGGCGGCGACTTGGTCTTCGCTTCATACTTTTTCTAAATTCTACAAATTTGATACTTTTGCTTCTTCGGAGGCTATTTTTGGGAGAAAGGTCTTACAGGCAGTGGTGCCTTCCGTTTAAGCGCCTGCCTTGTCCCTCCCTTCATCCGTGTCCTATAGCTTTGGTATTGGTATCCCACAAGTAATGGATGAATCCGTGGACTGGATACACCTTACAAGAGAAAACAAAATTTATGCTTACCTGATAAAAAATTTTCTCTTGTGGTGTATCCAGTCCACGGCCCGCCCTGTCATTTTAAGGCAGGTGTTTTTTATTTTTAAACTACAGTCACCACTGCACCCTATAGTTTCTCCTTTCTCTTGCTTGTCTTCGGTCAAATGACTGGAGGTGGCAGTTAGGGGAGGAGCTATATAGACAGCTCTGCTGTGGGTGATCCTCTTGCAGCTTCCTGTTGGGAAGGAGAATATCCCACAAGTAATGCATGAATCCGTGGACTGGATACACCACAAGAGAAATAAATTTATCAGGTAAGCATAAATTTTGTTTTTGTACTATAAGTACAAATTTCTATGTGTTTTTTGCACATCCAGTGTACTTAATTTACAATTTACATTGTGCATATTTAATGTGATTTATTCCTGTGTAATTTACTTACAAGTTTAAAATTGTTGATAAAATACAATTTTTGGTGAACAATTTTGTTACACTGTTTAATGCACATTAACAATTCAATTTTTTTCCAGCATATTTCTGTGTGAATGGTATTATTTGTTTTGTTTTGTTTTATATTTAAAATTCAAATTTTCAATGGGCACTTTTGTAATATATCCATCTTCTTCCCATTAAAAATGCAGCATACTCCTCTTCGTGAAACACCCTGTTTCCCAGGTAAAAAGTGGCTTTAGATCATTCAACCAGGGAAATAGAAGTACTGGCAAGCATTCTTAAATAATCACCAGCCCAGAGACTTTTAGGTCCTCGGCCCTTTAGAAGGGAAGCAGAGTGTGAGGCGCATACCAGCGTTTATCAATGGTTAGCGCCTGGTAATGGAGAAGGGCAGCGCATTGGTAAATATGCAGCTAAGCCATTACTACGCTAATATCTTTACATGCCAATGAGCTGGTAGTTTGCACATATCTTGTAAGTGCATTTTTTATGTTTTTTATGATTTTTAAATGCTTCTGTAAATCACAGATACGCTGCGTTTTTAGGTTTTCACCTATATCTATCTATCATCTATCCATCTATCTAAATACTATATATATATACCCTAGTATACAAATGCCAATGCATAAATGTCACCTACTATACTCTCTAGGAAAGAGACCAACATATATTTTTTTTTAATGGCAATCATCAAAATAGGCTTAATACAAAAGCACAGATAAAGGGTAAAATCTATCCTCAATGCACTAGCTAATAAAAAAAGCGATCTCAAGTTCCAGCATCGCTGTTTGAATATTAAGCCATTGAAAGCTCCCTTAGATCTCTTGATCTCCTGAAAATCTGCAATGTGTGATAGTTTTACGTTAAGGAGTGATAGTCTTATGTTAGGGAGTGCTAAGGATGACAGCTAATCTCTCCAAAATTACCTTACTTGAAATAAAAAAAAAGTGCACCAAACAGCAAACAATGTGTATTGTCTGGATACTTTGAATTTTGGATACATTAATGTCTGCAATTAAAGGGGTAGAAATGCATCCAGAACTGATATGTAAATAATCTACTAGAAGACACTTCAGAGGACAGTGTAACGTTCTATAGGAAGCAATAATTTATGCTTTCAAACACAAACAAAACTTTTGTTAAACATATTGCATATTGCATCTAGACAGTATGATAATACCCATTCAAAATCAGTGCTGCTTAAAATATCAGAATTTTATATCTGTGTGTAGCAGCAATTTAGGCAGCTTTTAGGGTTATCACTAAAACTGTTTAAAGGGATTCTGAACCCAATTTTTTTCTTTCGTGATTCAGATAGAACATGCAATTTTAAACAACTTTCTAATTCACTCCTATTATCAAATTTTCTTTGTTCTCTTGGTATCTTTATTTGAAAAAGCTGGAATGTAAGCTTACAAACTGGCCCAACTTTGGTTCAGCACCTGGGTAGTGCTTGCTGATTGGTGGGTAACTCTAGCCACAAATCAGCAAAAATGGGCTGGGTCCTATGTTTACATTCCTATTTTTTCAAATAAAGATACCAAGAGATTGAAGAAAAATTGACAATAGGAGTAAATTAGAAAGTTGCTTAAAAGTGGTTGAAAGAAAACATTTGGGTTCAGTATCCCTTTAAGTGATTCTGTATGTTGTAGCAGTTCTAATTGTGGCTTGGGCAGGAGAGGAAGGTGTGTGTGCCTTCAGCTGGGGTAGAACTTTTTTTTTGGGTTTCGCACTCTCTGCCCTGGCACCAACATAACTTCATCACATTATAGAAATACTCATCAAGTATTGTAAGCATCCTGTGAGCTTTTTTAATTGTTTCTCTTGATCATATACATGTTAGCATGTATATATGCTGTCGTAATTAGAAATATAAAAATATACATTATAACACCAGGTACGAACCAAAGAGACGATCAAGTCTGCTCACATTGCTTTGTGAAATATAGTGTTTTTGGATGGCATTATGCATACCCCAGACATTATTTAATTCCCTTAAAGTCCTATATTGAAATTCTGTTCAATTAATCAACTACACTATATGTAAGCAGGCAGACAAAGAAGTCCTAAATCTACTACCCTCTAACTTAAAGGGACAGCCTAGTCAAAATTAAACTTTCATGAATCAGAACAAATTGACTTTGTCCTCTTGATATTCTTTGTTGAAAGATAAACCTAGGCTGCCTCTTATCACAGTGCATTTTTACAGCTGTTCACAGCTAGACAGCTCTAGTTCATGTGTGCCATATAGATAACGTGCTTACTCCTGTGTAGTTATTTATGAGTCAGTCAAAATAACTGAAATAAGGGGGCAGTCTGCACAAGCTTAGATACAATGTAATCAGAGAGATAAAAAGTATATTAATATAACTGTGTTGGTTATGCAAAACTGGGGAATGTGTTATAAAGGGATTATTTATATTTTTTAACAACAAACATTCTGGAGTAGACTGTCCTTTTAAGGCACCTTTTGTTATATTATTTTTTTTTTCTTTTGTGAAATATGCTTTTAGCCTTATCTTTATTAAAGGGGCAGTAAATACATTGAGACCAGGACTAATAATCCCACATATTTTTTGATAGTTGGCTTCAGCAGAGGTTATCAGATAATAAACTGCAAAACAACTGAACTTTTGCTAACAAAATGAGCACAGCTATCTGTGTCTACACTTGAGAGAAGTCCAGATGCTTCCAAAGAAAGCAAGTGGTAGTGGAATTTTAAAAATAATTGCAGCAAGCAATGTTTTTATTTTCTTTCAAACAGTTTACAAGTGGCTGAAATCAGACATTAAAAACTATCTTGTAATTACAAGATGTTTATTGTGTCTTTAAATTCCTTTATTAGCACCTAAATTAGTAGAACAATTAAAACATTACAACATTTTTCATGCAGTATTTAGAATGCTAATGTATAAATCCCAACATTCTAATATAGGATTCTTATTTTCCCTGCACATAATAAAATAATTGTGTCTCACTAAAGTCTTACTATAGATATACACTTTAAAAATTGCATGTCATTTTAAGGCTATCTAGGGAAACCAATGTTAAAAAATCACTATTTATCAGTAATTCATGATCAATGTTATTTCAATTAATGTAAGGAACAAAAGGTAATGTAAAATGAACTGGTTTCTTGAGCACATACATGATGTCTTTTATGTCATGTAATTCATGCATGACTTCATATGATAAAATGATAGGTGGATAACTTTATGAGAAACAAAACCGTTCATATTGTGATTGTAACAATCCTAATAAAAGTTTATTTCAGTAACAAATCATTTAGTACACAGAGTTATAATGCACTTCCTCAGTTCATGTTAAGTTAATGGGTATAAACTGGCTACAAAAATAAACATTTCAACACTTAGAACATTATAAAATGAGTTTGACAAAAACATTAATTGGGCTTTTTAAAGAAAATAACAAAAACATCTACAACTTACTAAATAGTATTATGTTTTCAATAAATAACTGATTCTTATCATTTCAAGCATGTCATATCCATTCTATAATCTTCCTTGGTGACTTCATCTATATCTTTTTGAGCATAGTACATTAGTATTTAAAGGGACATAGTATATTATTAGTTAAAGGGACATAAAAACCAACATTGTTTCATGATTTAGATAGACCGTACAATTATAAACAACTTTCCATTTTGCTTATATGATCAATTTTTCTTCATTCTCTTGGTATCCTTTCTTGAAGGAACAGTAATGCACTACTGTGAGCAAGCTCAACACATTGTCTAAGCCAATGGCAAGAGGCATATATGTGCAGCCACTAATCAGCAGCTAGCTCCCAGTAGTGCATTTCTGCTCCTGAGCCTACCTAGGTATCCTTTTGAGCAAGAATATCAATAGAACAAAACAAATTAGATAAAATAAGTAAAATGGAAAGTTGTTTAAAATTGTATGCTTTATCTGAATCATGAAAGAAAAAAAATAGGGTTTCATGCCCCTTTAACAAATAATATAATATGACACCACAATAAAATATCAAGAAAGTACTTCGGACTCTAATTAAACCTCACAAATACTATAATACCTATGCCATTATTCTACTATTGATCCAAAACAAGTCAACAACTTCAAAGATTTAATATGGGGACAATTTTGAAAGTGTGGAGTTATTACACTTTCTAGAGAATAGCGTCTGCAGAAGTTTATCTTGTTGAATAAAAACTTTCAGTTTTATGAGCATAACTTTAAGAGAAAGTATTATAAATATCTAGTATGTAATCCAATTACATTAAAGTGATACTAAACCCAATTTTTTTCTTTAATGATTCAGATAGAGCATGCAATTTTAAGCAACTTTTTAATTTACTCCTAATATTAATTTTTCTTCGTTCTCTTGCTATCTTCATTTAAAAAGCATGAATTTAAATCTTTGGAGCCAGCCCATTTTAGGTACAGCGCCCAGTATAGCTCTTGCTTATTGGTGGCTGCATTTAGCAAACCAATAAGCAAGCATAACCCAGGTTCTCAACCAAAAATGGGCCGGCTTTTAAGCTTTACTTTTTTAAATAAAGATAGCAAGAGAACAAAGAAAAATTGATAATAGAAAGTTGCTTAAAACTGCATGCGCTATCTGAATTATTAAAGGAAAAATTTGCGTTTAGTGTCCCTTTAAATTTAAACATCAGAAGTGTCACTGAGTGTTGTTGCTTGTTTTTTTTTTTAATCATGGCTACTTACCTTTAAAGTTTGGTCTAATTCTTGCATCATATCCTGATGTTCTTCCCATTAATTTATCCAAAAAATCTGAAGGAGACATGCTCTGTGGAGGGGATTTTGCAGACCTGGAATCATGTTCTTTGCAGAAAGCCACCCTAGATAAAATAGCATTCACAATTAACATTTTAAAAGATGCATCGTCAAACATTGCATACCATACAACAGTCATGCAGTCAGACAGAAGTGCTAAATATATGCATGATGCTTTTATTTCTAATCATTGTATTACATCCATGACTTGATATATATCAAAATAGCCATAAACCAAGTGAAAATCAATAAGTATTGTAGGCAAAATGTTTGTATGATTTCTATCTTGCTTATAAACAACAGCAATCAAATATAATAAAACATACTTCCATGAATTACAAGGAAATTATGTTTTACCTGAAACTCTCAGGAAATGCAATCTGAGTACAAGAGTATTCATTATTTTTATTGGCTGCTAAGGACAACTCTCATAGCTGTATTGTACAAAGATAAGTCTCAATGAGTTAGCCATGAAAAAAATTAAGTGATATATTATGAATTTTAGTTGGAACATTAAAAACTTGTGTATAATATCTTATTTAAAATTGGCTATTCATTACCTGTGAAATGAACATATAGACAAACCCACAAGTTAAATATTTTCACTTTAGATTGCCTTTGTCATTTTGTCTTAATATGTTCATAAAGAGTATTGATAGCAACAATTTAGATTTTCTTAAACTCTCTTTATTAATGTTATTAAACTTTTGATCCCTTGTTGGCCAGTATGGTAATCAGTCATTGGGAGTTAGAAAATTAAAAGTCACTGTATTTTGTTTGATATTGCTTCCTTTCATGTTAGCAGTACTACATTTTTTTCTTAGGTTATTAAAATGCAAGCATTTGCTTATTATAAAATCTTGTATGCTGCTGACCTACATTATGGGTAATACTTTGCCGGTAGCCACATCTCCATTTAGTATTGTAACAAGCTGCAGCGAATTGCATTTCAGTATACTGCAGGTCTCCATAGCAATAAGGTAGTCAAACTGAAATAATATTATGAAACCTTAAAAATATATATGGCCCTAAAATGAAAAAGATAATTACAGCTTTTAATAACTGATATATATATACTGTGTATATATATATATATATATATATATATATATATATATATATATATATATATATATATATATATATATATATATTCATATACACAAAATTATTGTGCAAAGTCCATTTATAGATATAGGATCACTTGTTTTTCCCAAGTTATTCCAAATGTCACTTTATTCATCATCCCCTTCAAACCTGATATTTTAACTGGGAAAGACCAATAAATTAAATACCTGTAAGGAAATTCACTACATCTACATCCAAGGGCCTCCCTATATTGCTTATGGGGTGCATTAATAAAGTGTCGATATTAGTAAATACCAATTAACAATTAACAGGTGACAGTACTATGGTAATATATACATCATTATATATTCTATATAAACTTGAGAGAAGTGTTTAATGTTATATTTACAGTATATATATATATATATATATATATATATATATATATATATGTGTGTGTGTCTATATGTGTATATATGTATTTAAGTATGTACACACACATACCAATAGCATTTTAAGACACTTATCTAGCCAAATTACCATCATGACTGATTAAATAGAGGCACAGATACAAAGCAGAATTGCATATACTTGATCTAGAGGTTGAAACATGCAGCGTTAATATATAGTGTAAACTTGAGTGACATTGGCTTTTTATGTTACAATTTTAGATAAGAATTTAATTAATTCATACATTATTCGTACAATCAAGTGAATGACATTTGTCTATATTGTTTCAACCTATTTTTTAATGTTTTTTAAATAATGTATTAATATATGTATGTAATCGGAAGAGACAATGATACTAAAATTATGAACGTTGTGATTCTCTGGATTAAAAAAAGCAGGTCTGATGCTCATTCCTATGGATACACAAACATCAACGCAGTGCACTTAACTTACATTGAAGAGGATTAAAAAACCAGGCATGGGAACAGACAATTCCTGTACCTAACTAGGATTTGCATTCTTCTACATGTAGTAAAATCAACATTTGAAATATGAGAAATGTTAATGAATTATTAGTACCATTAGAATAAAGCACATCTAATATTTTTAGATCCATATTTCCACAAAAATAATCCTTCACATATATATTACTAGAGAATTGTTCAGCCTACCTGAAATGATTAGAATCATAGAATACTGCAAGCAAGGCTGTCAAAATTTTGACCAGCTGCCGGTTCATTCCTCCTGTTTTCAGTGATGATTGAAAAATATTCCAGAAATTATTCCAGAAACAAAGACGATGGTAAAAAAAGAAATCTCAGCTCCTATTGTTTATATTTCAGAAACGGCGTGTGTTTGCTTTCCTTCAGCACCACAGCAAGAAAACTCAACATAATGACTGAATATATAACAAAAATAAAATAGGTTTGCTTGGGAAAGCATTGCCAAGACAAAGCAATGCTCATAATTTGGCAATGGTGAAAAAACGAGGCATGAGATGGTCTGTTCTATAGTAGTCTCTAATCTAAAAAAGGCTACACTTGGCAAATAGCGTCATGCTGATTACCCACATTTGCTATTTTTTTTCCCTTTTTGACACTAGGTTGTAATTATAAGGACCTCTCTGATAGGAAGAATTCCATATTGGCAGCAGTATCCAGAGGCACAGATAATGTTGGGGAATGGGAGGGGGGGGACAAATCCCCCCAACTTTAAGCAAACGTCAAGATGCGCCCTACTGTTTTGACCAAAGGTACAATAAGTGGTCCCTGTAGTTCTAACGATTTTAATAGTATTTACTGCTGCTGCTCACTTATCCATGCGTTGTCTGTGAAGCCAGCAGCTCTCTCCCGGCACTGATGTTGTTGCTGCTGACACGGAGGATGATGTAGGAGTAGAGGTGGAGGAGGGGGTGAGAGAAATGAGCAGAATCTTTAATACTGCGTGAATGGACTGGACTGGGAGGGAGTAAGGCAGCTGGCTGCTTTCCTTTCAGGAAAAGAACAGATCCCTTTTTTTTCCTTTGGCATGCATAATTTGGCAGTACTACAACTACAACTGTGTGTACAGTAATTCACCAATACATTGTAAGAAAAATATAAACCTATGGATACAGGGCCAACTAGGAATGAGGCCCCCCTTGCAAATCCACAACTGTGTCTATATACATATGGATATTCTCACCTGTAAAATGCAGGGAAACTCTATCCAGCAGCCCAAACCAGATTGCATAACTGTCTATGTCACACAAAATAATGTTAATTAACCACTTTGTTGCCACTTATGCACAAGTAATAGTACTTATTAAACTCCAAGCTCCTAGTAATACGCAAAACACAATAATGTTAAACAGAATTGATGTTATCCTTGTGTGTGCCAGGAAAGCATAGACCACTGTAATTATTAACATATTGTCTGTCAGATATTTGTAAATCGGTGCTTGCATGATAGATTGGCATAAAACGCAGTGCATAGTTACCATTATCCCACTATCAAAAGTCCCAAATCCTTGACTCCGCAGACCCTCTGTTATTAGCAAACCCACATTAGATCAGATCTTTGGTCCCTGGCTCTGGAAATATTTATAGGTAAGGTGTAATTATCATTGTACAGTATTTAAATAATAACTAGCAGCCAGTTGTTTAATTAGAACTGTGTTTTGTGGGCTACTAACATGCAAAGGTCAATAAACAATGGTGTATGTGCTACTGACCTTTGTGTATTAGGGAGGGAAGACAAAACATACTGGGTAGGTGTTAGTGAACTTGGACAAATTGAGAACGACTGTATCTAAAGTGTGATTTAAAGTTTCAGAACTTGGACAGCTCCTAGGACGATTGTGTGAAGATGCCTTAGCTATTACACAGTGTTCTATATGACCAGGAACATTTATTGGAATAGTTATTGTTGTACCATATAATAGGTTTCACATTTGAATACTGCTACAACTTTTGAGGCAGATTTAACCTCTTCTACTCAAAGGGATACTAAACCCAATTTTTTCTTTCATGATTCAGATAGAGCATGAGATTTCTCTTTTAAGGTGTATCCAGTCCACGGATCATCCATTACTTGCGGGATATTCTCCTTCCCAACAGGAAGCTGCAAGAGGATCACCCACAGCAGAGCTGTCTATATAGCTCCTCCTCTAACTGCCACTACCAGTCATTCTCTTGCAGCTCTTGACAAGAAAGGAAGTAGCTAGAGAGATGTGGTGTTTTTATTTAGTTTATCTTCAATCAAAAGTTTGTTATTTTCAAATGGTACCGGAGTTGTACTATTTTAGCCTCAGGCAGAAAGTAGAAGAAGAGTCTGCCTGTAGTTTTTGATGATCTTAGCAGGTTGTAACTAAGATCCATTGCTGTTCTCACACATAACTGAAGAGAGAGGTAACTTCAGCTGGTGGAATGGCGTGCAGGGTCTCCTGCTATGAGGTATGTGCAGTTTACATTTTTCTAGAGAAATGAATATGCTAGAAAATGCTGTTAATACCGGATTTATTTAAGGTAAGCCTGATTACAGTGATTTAATAACGACTAGTATCATGCTTGCTGAAAAAGGTAATATTCTTATTACTTTCTCACATTACTGAAAAATAAAACGTTTGCTGGAAGTGTTTAAACGTTTTTTTTTTTTTTGTTTTTTTTCCAACATGCTTTATTGAGTGTTAATAAGGTTGATATACAATCGTAGACATTTATGTACAGATTCTGATAAAATTATACGTTATGATACTTAATTCAGCATATAAAAACAGAAAAGATTTGTATCAGGCACATTTGCTTAGAAGAGGTGAGTTCTTTACCAACTTAGTCCATGAATCTTGAGCTTGTTTTTGCAAACAGCATGTTCGCAGGATTGAGAAATCAATATAGTCAAACAAACCATAAACTTAGGAACTAGACAACAGGTTCTCAAACATAGAAGGCTATATATTTCTTCGGTAGGCTTGGCTCATACCACCGAAGGATTGCATAAGACCTGTGGTCTCCACCCGTCCGGAATGACGGGAGTTGAGCATAAAAGGGTAGAGTAAAAATGGAGAGAGGAGACCGAGAGTGGCAGAAAGAAAGAGAAGAGAAGAGAGGAAAAAAGAGAGAGGAAGGAGAGGATGGAGAAAAAAAAAAAAAAAAAGGGGAAGGGAGGGAGGATGAGGGGGAGAAGGGAAGGGGAAAACAGGGAAGGGGTAGGGGTTGAAAGAGGGGTAACCTATAACGCAAATGGATCTAAACGATCAAAATCCCTTTCCCTTCCATGTCAGTGTCATCATCTCATGTGTAGCCAGCCTCCCAGTTTTCAGAAAATGGTAGCGCTCTAATCTTAGCAAATCTCCTACTCTATGCTTCCATTCCGTGATCGTAGGAGTTTGAGGGCTTTTCCAGTGCGCTGGGATAAGTCCTTTGGCACCATTAAGCATTAGCATAAAAAGTAGATGTTTGTCTACTCCAAGAATTTTAGGAAACCCATGGTATATCAGATATGTTGGTTTAGGAGGGATAATGATCCTCAAGACTCTACTCATTTCCCCCAGAACCCCCTCCCAGAAAGGTTGGATATGTGGGCATGTCCACCATATGTGAAGGAGGGACCCCTCTCCTCCACAGCCCCTCCAGCAACACCCGTTTGTGTTAGGGTAAATCTTTCGTAATCTTTGGGGTGTCAAGTACCATCTACTGACTAGTTTATAGTGCGTTTCTTGGATACGCGCTGAAATGGATGCTTTCTTAGTTTTCCCAAAGATTTTCAGCCAATCCTTAGTGGATATGTCTAGCCCAAGTTCTGTTTGCCACGCAGAGGCGAATGCTGGGAGGACAGTGCCTCCTTTGCTCAGTAGGAGTCGATAGATGTGAGAGATTAGATGACCTGGTGCCTGCTGAACAGTGCAAAATAGCTCGAAGGGCATTCTGTGTCGTGTCAGTGCCCCTCGATCTTTACAGGTGTCAAAGTAGTGAGTGACCTGAGCCACTCTGAACCAGGACATAAAGATGGTCCGGTCCCATTCGACCAAGTCAGCTTGGGTTTTAATTTTATTGTGTTGGAGAGTATTAGAGAAAGCTGTCTCAGCCAGAGTATATATTTCTCCCTCAGCGCGTTTTGGGAGCTCTAACCCGAGGTCGGGGTTTTCCCTTATAGGTATGTTTGGTGAGATGGGGGTTGAGATGTGTGTATCCCTACTCAACACTCTGTCCCAGGTCTTAATGGTGTCAGAGATCATTGGGTATTGAGCTATAGAAGCCGGGCGGTTTTCCGTAGTTATCCAGGCCAAGGCCCCAACGTTTCCTCTCTGCAGTATCTCATTGTCAATTTGAATCCAGAGTTTATTGCGTGAGTTACGGATCCACTCCACTACTCTTTGGAGAAAAATGGCCCTCTTTCCCTAGATAGATACAATGTGGCTCTCCTCACTCTGGGTCTAATACCGTTCCAAATGTATGCCTCAATACCCTGTTGGAGACCTTGGAGATAAGGAGATGCCGCAATTGATGGAACCGTCTGCATGATGTAAAGAATTCTTGGCAGTAGATTCATTTTAACTACTCCAATGCGACCCAGCCAAGAGATCGTCTTCTTCTTCCAATTAGACAGATCCCTCAGAATATCGTCGCATATTCGTTTGTAATTAAGGTCGATTATCTCAGGAGCGTGGGGTGTGATAATGATGCCTAAGTATTTGATACTCTGCCTGGCTATCTTTAAAGGACAGTCCACCGTGGATGCAGCAAAGTGATCCGGGTGTTCCGAGATATTAATAATTTTGGATTTCGAGGGGTTCAAAAGAAAGTTTGAGACGGTTCCGTAGGCTTTGATCTCCGAAAGTGCCCCTCTCAAGGATGTCGCGGAGTCTGAGAGCGTTAAGAGGATATCGTCGGCATACATCGATAATTTATGTTCGGTCTTGCCGATTAGAAGCCCTTTCACCGATGGGTTATGCCTGATCCTGGTCGCCAGTACCTCAATGGTGAGGGCAAAAAGAAGGGGCGATAGGGGACATCCCTGTCTCGTCCCGTTGTTAATCATGAAAGTGTCTGAGAGAGTGCCGTTCACACTCACACGTGCATTCGGGGCAGAATATAAAGACATTATGGTGTTGACAATGCCCGGGCCGAATCTGAACTTCTCCAAGGTCAGTCGGATAAACGTCCAACTGACCCGGTCAAAAGCTTTCTCTGCGTCTGTGGTGACCAGAGAAAGCGGCAGGTTGTGAATGTGTGCATACGCTATCATCTGTTGTATTTTAAGAGTATTATCTCTAGCCTCCCGGGCAGGTATAAAACCCACCTGGTCAGCTGAGATCAGGTCAGGAAGTAGTCTATTCAGGCGCGCTGCTAAGATTTTTGCTAGAATCTTCACATCCGAGTTTAGCAACGATATTGGTCTAAAATTCTCGGGTCTATCAGTAGGCTTCCCGGGTTTGGGGATGACCGCTATGTGAGCTTCAAGCATAGATCTAGGAAGCTTAGGCGCGCTCGACAGGGAGGAAAACAAGTTTGTCAGCTCGGGTACAAGAACCTCAGCATATTTTTTATAATATTTTAGTCCATAACCATCAGGTCCTGGGCTTTTGCCCGACGGGAGATCTTTAATTGCTTTCAGTACCTCTTCCCCTGTGATCGGGGAGTCTAACATATCTCTGTCCTCCTCCGTGATTGACGGGAGGTCAACAGACTCAAGGTATATGCGCGTTTCCTCCTCTGCCTGATGCCGTGAGGGCAGGGCATCTCCGTCCCGGGCCGAACCTTTCAAGTTATAAAGGGAATCATAATATTCCCTGAAGACCCCTGCTATTGAGTCAGCATCCGCTACAGACCCACCATCTGAGCCGATCATGTGATGAACATAAGCCTTTAACTTCTTCCTGTTGATTGCTCTAGCAAGCAGCCTTCCAGGTTTATCACCCTGTTCAAAGTAAAGTTGGCGTAGGATAAGGGCCTGTTTCTGGTAGTCCTCCTGCAGAAAATGCAGCAGGTTTTTCCTAGCTAGTGTCAGTTGTTCCAGCCCCAAGTCATCTCTCAGATGCTCTTTATGAAACTGCTCTGCTTTTTCTACTTGCGATAACAAAGTATTGTATCGCTCTTTTCTCATTTTCCTTAACCTTGCTTTCCTTTCCAGCAGTAGCCCTCGTATGGTGCACTTATGTGCTTCCCACACAGTGGCATCGTCCAAGCCATCGCCTGCGTTAAGGTGGAAAAATTCAGCTACTGCTTTCCCAAGATCGGCGTCAAACAACGGGTCATCAAGAAGTGTGTCGTCAAGTTTCCATACAAAGGGTGTAATAGGGACATTTGGCCATTGAATGGAGCAAGCCACCGGTGCGTGATCGGACGAGGTGATCACATGAATTTTGCTAGATTTGGTGACAATCAGACCTGTAGTGTCTGTAAACAGATAATCAATTCTGGAGTACTTTCGATGTGGGTGAGAGTAAAATGTGTAATTTTGATCAGATGGGTGGTGCGTGCGCCATATATCATGGATCGCTAACTCTGACAGCGAGGCAGCCATACGTTTAAGTGTTTTATGCGGGGCGCTGGAGAGACCGTTAGAGGTATCAAGGATGGGGTTAAGGGGTGCATTGAAATCCCCCCCCCAGGAAAAGAACTCCAGATTGCAGTTCAAGAAGTTTCCGGGTAACCCGCTGAAGGAAAAGGTGCTGGGAAACATTGGGGCAGTACACATTGGTCAGAGTAAGTGGCCTACCGTATAGAGAGCCCACCAGTATCATGAATCTGCCCTCCTGATCCATATAGCTCTGTGTTAACTGGAAAGGTGTGTTTGCACTGAAAAGGATTCCAACCCCGTTCTTTTTTTGTGGGCCTGACGCAAAATTAGCAACAGGATAGTGTCGATTATACCATTTAGGCTCGTGATTTAATTGAAAGTGCATTTCCTGCACAAAGATTATGTTCCCACCCAGTCTCTGCATATCTTTTAGCATTATGGAGCGCTTGGAGGGGCTATTGATACCCTTTGCGTTAATGGTTATGAGTTCTATTGGGTGCGGTCTATCTCTAGAAAGCCGGCTCGCCATGTTGACCGAGCGGGCTGAACAGTGAGTTCAGGGAGAAGGGGTAGGGAATGTGTATAATGGATAGGTTAAGGGAGTGGGAAGGATAAAAAAAAAAAAAAAAAGGGAAGGGGGGGGAGGAGGTAGGAGAAGAAGAGGAGAAAAAGAGAACAAAACAAAAGAGAAGAGGAGTGGGAAGTAAATAAGCAGAGAGATCAGGAAAGAAGGGGGGGAGAAAGAGCCCCTGCTAAGAAGACGATTCAAGCAGTGTATTTGCAAGAGAATCAATCTACACCAAGTCTGCCCTCCCACCCCACCCCCTCCTCAATGTCCTATCTTCTAGAAAGAGAAAATAAAATAAAATAAATAAATAAAAAAGAAAGACTGTAACTACTACTGTAAGTACTACTGTGAGGAATGGGGGGTAGTTGTCCCCGTGTCTTCCATATGGATAAAAAACATAAACAGCGAACGTGTAACTTTTTAATCTAGTGAATCCTAGAGAACATGTTAAGTGTCCTATATATATGCCTTTCGACTATTGATAGTGTGGAAGTTATAGCCCGACCAAACCCTTCTCCACTGAGCTTGCCTAGTTGTGTGTAAGTGTAGCTCATTAAAATTTCCGCTATTTAGCAGGCATATTTTAAAGGTCAGGTGAGTCTTTGAATCTTGGTCTATTGTGTAGCCTACGACCCAACCCAGGCAATATAGTGTGACAGTGCACATATACAGTTCAACACATCAATATAAACAGTGATCAATAAACATAAAACATTTAAATGGAACCAAATGAACCAAATGAAAATAGATTTGGAACATACAAGATCAACTCCAGATAACATGTATAGCATTGTACCTTGTGTAGGGGC
>NC_069501.1:195076949-195089449 GCF_027579735.1 Bombina bombina | reverse complement strand
GTTCTCTCCCCCTCCTATTTTTAAGAAAATGTTTCCAATAGATGCCGCTACACGGGACTTATGGCAAACGGTCCCTAAGGTGGAGGGAGCAGTTTCTACCCTAGCTAAGCGTACAACTATCCCCGTCGAGGACAGTTGTGCTTTCCTAGATCCAATGGATAAAAAGTTAGAGGGTTACCTTAAGAAAATGTTTATTCAACAAGGTTTTATTCTCCAGCCTCTTGCATGCATTGCCCCAGTCACTGCTGCTACGGCCTTCTGGTTTGAGTCTCTGGAAGAGGCCTTACAGGTAGAAACTCCATTGGATGATATACTTGACAAGCTTAAAGCGCTTAAGCTAGCCAATTCATTTGTTTCTGACGCCGTTGTTCATTTAACTAAACTAACGGCCAAGAATTCAGGTTTTGCTATTCCGGAGCGTAGGGCGCTATGGCTTAAATCCTGGACAACTGACGTTACTTCAAAGTCTAAGCTTCTCAATATTCCCTTCAAAGGGCAGACCCTATTCGGCCTGGACTGAAGGAGATCATTTCTGATATTACTGGAGGAAAAGGTCATGCCCTTCCTCAGGATAGGTCTAACAAATTAAGGACCAAACAAACTAATTTTCATGCCTTTCGAAACTTTAAGTCGAACGCGGCATCATCTTCCTCTGATACAAAACAAGAGGGAAATTTTGCCCAGTCCAAGCCAGTCTGGAGACCTAACCAGGCTTGGAACAAAGGTAAACAGGCTAAGAAGCCTGCTGCTGCCTCTAAGATAGCATGAAAGATTGGCCCCCGATCCGGTAATGGATCTAGTAGGGGGCAGACTTTCTCTCTTCACCCAGGCTTGGGCAAGAGACGTCCAGGATCCCTGGGTGTTGGAAATTGTGTCCCAGGGATATCTTCTGGACTTCAAAGCTTCTTCCCCAAAAGGAAGATTTCACCTTTCACAATTATCTGCAGACCAGATAAAGAGAGAGGCATTCTTACATTGTGTTCAAGTCCTCCTAGTTATGGGAGTGATCCACCCAGTTCCAAAGGAGGAACAGGGGCAAGGATTCTATTCAAATCTATTTGTGGTTCCCAAGAAAGAGGGAACCTTCAGACCAATCTTAGATCTCAAGATCCTAAACAAATTTCTCAGGGTCCCATCTTTCAAGATGGAGACTATTCGAACCATGACTTCCGTGGACTTAAAGGATGCTTATCTTCACATTCCAATACACAAAGATCATCATCGGTTTCTGAGGTTCGCCTACCTAGACAGGCATTACCAGTTTGTGGCTCTTCCCTTTGGGTTAGCTACGGCACCAAGAATCTTTACGAAGGTTCTGGGGTCACTTCTGGCGGTCCTAAGGCCGCGGGGCATAGCAGTAGCCCCTTACTTAGACGACATTCTGATACAGGCGTCGAATTTCTAAATTGCCAAGATCCATACGAACATTGTTCTGGCATTCCTGAGGTCTCATGGGTGGAAAGTGAATGAAAAGAAGAGTTCTCAATCCCCTCTCACAAGAGTTTCCTTCCTGGGAACTCTGATAGATTCTGTAGAAATGAGGATTTACCTGATAGAGGCCAAGTTGTCAAAACTTCTAAATTCCTGCCATGTTCTTTATTCTACTTCTCGCCCTTCGGTGGCTCAGTGTATGGAAGTAATCGGCTTAATGGTAGTTGCCCGCCTATATCTCAGACAGCTGCAACTCTGCATGCTCAGTCAGTGGAATGGGAATTACACAGATTTGTCCCCTCTACTAAATCTGGATCAAGAGACCAGGGATTCTCTTCTCTGGTGGCTATCTTGTGTCCATCTGTCCAAAGGTATGACCTTCCGCAGGCCAGATTGGACAATAGTAAAAACAGATGCCAGCCTTCTGGGCTGGGGGGCAGTCTGGAACTCTCTGAAGGCTCAGGGGTCATGGACTCAGGAGGAGGCTCTCCTTCCGATAAAATTCTGGAATTAAGAGCGATATTCAATGCTCTTCAGGCTTGGCCTCAGCTAGCGGCAGTGAGGTTCATCAGATTTCAGTCGGACAACATCACGACTGTAGCTTACATCAACCATCAAGGAGGAACAAGGAGTTCCCTAGCGATGTTGGAGGTTTCAAAGATAATTCGTTGGGCAGAGATTCACTCTTGCCACCTATCAGATATCCATATCCCAGGAGTAGAGAACTTGGAGGCGGATTTTCTAAGTCGACAGACTTTTCATCCGGGGGAGTGGGAGCTCCATCCGGAGGTGTTTGCATAGTTGATTCAACGTTGGGGCAAACCAGAACTGGATCTCATGGCGTCTCGCCAGAACGCCAAGCTTCCTTGTTACGGATCCAGGTCCAGGGATCCCAAGGCAGCGCTGATAGATGCTCTAGCAGCGCCTTGGTCCTTCAACCTGGCTTATGTGTTTCCACCGTTTCCTCTGCTGCCTCATCTGATTGCCAAGGTCAAGCAGGAGAGAGCATCAGTGATTTTGATAGCACCTGCGTGGCCACGCAGGACTTGGTATGCAGATCTGGTGGACATGTCATCCTTTCCACCATGGACTCTGCCTCTGAGGCAGGACCTTCTACTTCAGGGTCCTTTCAACCATCCAAATCTAATTTCTCTGCGGCTGACTGCTTGGAGATTGAACGCTTGATTTTATCAAAGCGTGGTTTCTCAGAGTCAGTCATTGATACCTTAATACAGGCGCGAAAGCCTGTCACCAGGAAAATCTATCATAAGATATGGTGTAAATATCTTCATTGGTGTGAATCCAAGGGTTACTCATGGAGTAAGGTCAGGATTCCTAGGATATTATCTTTTCTTCAAGATGGATTGGAGAAGGGTTTGTCACCAAGTTCCTTAAAGGGACAGATTTCTGCTCTGTCTATTCTTTTGCACAAACGTCTGGCTGAGGTTCCAGACATGCAGGCGTTTTGTCAGGCTTTAGTCAGAATTAAGCCTGTGTTTAAACCTGTTGCTACGCCTTGGAGTTTAAAATTAGTTCTTAAGGTTCTTCAAGGGGTTCCATTTGAACCTTTCCATAGATATTAAGCTCTTATCTTGGAAAGTTTTGTTTTTAGTAGCTATCTCCTCAGCTCGAAGAGTTTCGGAGTTATCTGCCTTACAATGTGATTCTCCTTATCTCCTTTTTCATTCCGATAAGGTAGTGTTACGTACCAAACCTGGTTTTCCACCTAAGGTGGTATCTAATAAAAATATCAATCAGGAGATTGTTGTACCGTCACTGTGTTCTAATCCTTCTTTAAAGAAGGAACGTCTTTTACACAATCTTGACGTGGTTCATGCCTCAAAGTTTTATTTACAAGCTACTAAAGATTTTCGTCAAACATCTGCATTGTTTATTGTCTACTCTGGACAGAGGAGAGGCCAAAAGGCTTCGGCAACTTCTCTTTCTTTTTGGCTAAGGAGTATAATACGCTTAGCTTATGAGACTGCTGGCCAGCAGCCTCCTGAAAGGATTACAGCTCATTCTACTAGAGCGGTAGCTTCCACATGGGCTTTTAAGAATGAGGCTTCTGTTGAACAGATTTGTAAGGCGGCGACTTGGTCCTCGCTTCATACTTTTTCAAAATTCTATAAATTTGATACTTTTGCTTCTTCGGAGGCTATTTTTGGGAGAAAGGTCTTGCAGGCAGTGGTGCCTTCCGTTTAAGCACCTGCCTTGTCCCTCCCTTCATCTGTGTCCTATAGCTTTGGTATTGGTATCCCACAAGTAATGGATGATCCGTGGACTGGATACACCTTACAAGAGAAAACAAAATTTATGCTT
This sequence comes from Bombina bombina, assembly GCF_027579735.1. Classification (NCBI taxonomy): domain Eukaryota; kingdom Metazoa; phylum Chordata; class Amphibia; order Anura; family Bombinatoridae; genus Bombina; species Bombina bombina. Next base: position 195,085,696 of record NC_069501.1, on the reverse strand, counting down.
ACCTGATAAATTTATTTCTCTTGTGGTGTATCCAGTCCACGGCCCGCCCTGTCATTTTAAGGCAGGTGTGTTTTATTTTTAAACTACAGTCACCACTGCACCCTATGGTTTCTCCTTTCTCTTGCTTGTCTTCGGTCGAATGACTGGTAGTGGCAGTTAGAGGAAGAGCTATATAGACAGCTCTGCTGTGGGTGATCCTCTTGCAGCTTCCTGTTGGGAAGGAGAATATCCCACAAGTAATGGATGATCCGTGGACTGGTTACACCACAAGAGAAATAAATTTTTCAGGTAAGCATAAATTTTGTTTTTAAGCACCTTTCTAATTTACTCCTATTATCAATTTTTCTTTGTTCTCTTGCTATCTTGATTTGAAAAAGCAGTACTGTAAGCTTTAGAGCCAGCCCATTTTTTGTTCAGCACCTGGGTAGCACTTGCTGATTTGTGGCTAAATGTAGCAAACCAATTAGCAAGCGCTACCCAGGTGCTGAACTAAAAATGGTCCGGTCCGGTGGTCCGGTTCGCTCTTTTCAAAAGTTCAAACTTTTGAAAAGAGTGAACCATGTCACTTCCTGTGACGTTTCATCAGCTGTTTCACACATTTTGGAGATAATGCGCATGCGTGCCAGTGTCATCACATACCTGGCCGCATACGTCACTGCTAAAATATTTAGTGCTGTGAAATTCAGAAACCCTTTATAGTGCCCATGCGTGTGACTCATGGAAATCTATTTTTTAGGCTCCTCTGCAATATTCGGAACTCTGCCCGCCACTGCAAGTACGTCTCCCATTATTACTACTACTGTAATGCTGAGTCTCCGTGCATGAGAAACAGCTCCCCCCCACCACTCGGTTATAGCCACTGCTTCTGATGATCCAATGCAGCTTTTCACAGGCTCCGTTCAATGTCATTATCTGCTGACAAAATAATGATCACACAGCACAGCCTTAAAGGGCAGCTCATTGACTGGTCACACAGTCTTAAAGGGACAGACAAAACTGCACACAGCCTTAAAAGGGTAAACTAGCACCACACGCACACAGTCTTAAAGGGACAGATCGCAGTAATGTTCATGCAGCACAACCTTAAAGGGCAGCTCGACACCTATGCACAGAGCCTTAAAGGGACAGATAACCGTACAGTAATGTTCATGCAGCGCAACCTTAAAGGGCAGCTCGACACCTGCGCACACAGCCTTAAAGGGACTGATCACCGTAAGGTTGACGCAGCGCAACCTTAAAGGGCAGCTCAACACCTGCGCACACAGCCTCAAAGGGACAGATTACAGTAATCTTCACGCAGCGCAACCTTAAAGGGCAGCTCGACACCTGCGCACACAGCTTTAAAGGGACAGATCACCGTAATGTTCACCCAGCGCACCCTTATAGAGCAGCTCCACACCTTGCACAGAACCTTAAAGGGGCAGACCACCATACAGTAATGTTCATGCAGTGCAATCTTAAAGGGCAGCTCGACACCTGTGCACACAGCCTTAAATGGACAGATCACCGTAATGTTCATGCCACGCAACCTTAAAGGGACAGTCTACCATAGAATTGTTATTGTTTTAAAAGATAGATAATCTCTTTATTACCCATTCCCCAGTTTTGCATAATGAACACAGTTATATTAATACACTTTTTACCCCTGTGATTACCTTGTATCTAGGAACCTTCTTCCAGCCCCCTGATCACATGACTGTGACTGTTTATTATCTATTGTCTTAAATTTAGCATTGTATTGTGCTAGATCTTAAATAACTTTCTATGCCTGAACACAGTGTTATTTATATGGCCCACAGGTACTTTCTGTCTCTTTGTGTTGAAAAGAGATTTAAAAAGCATGTGATAAGAGGCAGCCCTCAAAGGCTTAGAAATTAGCATATGAGTCTACCTATGTTTAGTTTAAACTAAGAATACCAAGAGAAAAAAGCAAATTTGATAATAAAAGTAAATTGGAAAGTTGATTAAAATTAAAAGTCCTATCTGAATAATGAAAGTTTAATTTATAATAGAATGTCCTTTTAAAGGGCAGCTCGGCCCCTGCGCACACAGTCTTTAAGGGACAGGCACACACAACCTTTAGTGGCTAAACACACACAGTTTTAAAGGGAGCAATAGTATGCATCCACAAGCAAAGCACACAGCTTTAAAGGGACGCTCTCTCTTAAAGGGATAGGGGCACGTGCACACATACCGCACTCACAGCCTTTAAAAGGACAACTTGCACCATAAGCACACAGCGTTAATGGTACAGCTCACACCGTGCACAGTCTTTAAGGGACAGCTCACACCATGCACAACTAGCACAACCTTAAAGGACAGCTCGGCACCTGTTCAAACAGTCTTAAAGGGGCAGGCACACACAACCTTTAGTTAGTTTACACGTACAGTTTTTAAGGGAGCGATAGTATGCATCCACATGCAAAGCACGCCGCCTTAAAGGGACGCTCTGTCTTTAAAGGACAGGGGCATGTGCACAGCCTTTAAAAGGACAACTTGTACCATAAGTACACAGTGTTAAAGGAACAGCTCACACCATGCCCACCTAGCACAGCCTTAAAGGGAAGCTCACCGCCTGTTCACACCGTCTTAAAGGGGCAGGCACACACAACCTTTAGTGGGTAAAGTCACACCACATGCACAGTCTTAAAGGGAACAATAACAGCATACATCCGCACGCAACACACACAGCCTTAAAGGAACATCTCACACCATGCACAGTCTTTAAGGGGCAGGCACACAGGCTTTTAAGCACACCCAAATGCACACAGTCTTAAAGGGGCACTCAGTATTAAAGTGACAGACACAAACACAGACTTTAAAGGGGGAGCTCACACCACACACACACAAAGTTTTAATGGTACAGGTGAACAAACACAGCACACACAGCCTTGACAGCACAGATCACATTACGCTTGCACAGCCTTAAAGGTACACCCACATGTAGTCTTACAGGGACAGATCACAGCATGCACAAATGCATACATTGCACTTAGCATACACAGCCATGAAGTAGGGTTGCCACCTCGGCCATGTTTTTACTTATAAGTTACACATGCTGCAGGGTGAGCAGGGCAGAAAATGTGTTGTGCCTCTGGAGATCACATGAATAGTGCTGATAAACAGCACAATACATGTTCCTCCCTGCACAACCTACTACATGTGTAATTCATAAGTGTCCAGGAAAACATGGCCGAGGTGGCAACCCTACTGTTAAGGGACATCTCACACTACCGCACACTGTCTTAATGGTACAGGCCCACAAACAGCGCACACATCATAAAAGGAACAGCTCGCACGATATGCACACAAACTTAACTCACTACCGGGACTTTCAGAGAAAAACTTGCCCAAAATATCGGAGAAGGCCGCTAATTGCAGCTGTGCACCACATTTCTATTATTCCCGGTAGTGAAGGAGTTTATTAGGTAGCTTAAAAGGTTAATTTTAGATTTAGTGTAGAGATTACCCTCCCACCTAACACTTCCCAACCCCTGATCCCTACCTGATCCCTCCCAAACAGCTCTCTCTTCCCTCCCCACCACCCATCGGTCACCCCCATCTTAGGTACAGGTAGAAATGAAAATATAATATATATATTTTTTAAATAAAATATTTTTTATTTTATTTTCATGTTTTCTGCAGTGTAGGATCCCCCCTTACCCCCCAACCTCCCTGATCCCCCCAAACAGCTCTTTGTTTTTTCCTTTTTTTCCATATTTTATTATTTTTTGTAGCGTAGTGAGTCCCCCAATTCCCCCTCCCTTGATCATTAGTTAGGGCAACCCAAACCCTTTTTTGTAGTGCAGCTGCTCTATCCCTCCCTGTCCCTTTATTTTTTATTTTTTGTAGCATAGGGCCCTCCCACTTCCTCCCCCCTCAACTGCTGGGCCGTCCACACCTCCCGCCGTCACCAACAGAAGATCGTTACAGACACACAGTGTCACCGTCTAACAATCATGCATCTGCCCTCATATGTTCCATATGCAGCAGATGCCTGGAGCTTCAGGAACTCCAGCTCTCAGCTGTAATTTAACAGCCGAGACTGCTGTCGCATCCTGAAGTTAAGACTTATATATATCTCTTGCAGTACGATAGGAAAAGTACTGCAAGACGTATATATACGTCTTATTGGGTAAAGTGATTAAAAGGGCTGGCACACTCACACAATACACCTAACTTTAAAGCACACCCAAAAATACATGGACCAAACAGCATGCATATACAAATACATCACACAGCCTTAAATGGACAGCTCATGCCTCAAGTCTTAAAGCTACACCCTGACACAGACAGAGTATTAAAAATCAACACCACCTGTACAGTCTTAAATGTGCAATCATAAATAAAAACACATCACACACAGCTTTTAAATGGACAGATCAATGCACACCAAAACACAGAATCACACACATAGAACATTTTTTTGCACAAAATAAAATCAAAATAATGGGATTTTTATTAATTGAACTTACACTTGCTGTGAGCTCATCGTATGTGTGTAAGCTTCATCTTGTAAAAAATGTTCATGTCAACCTAAAGCAAATGGTTAAATTTAACTAAGATATTAGACACTAACAGAGCCAGGCTGCCAATAAATGTATCAATATAATGTTAAAAAACAGCTATGACCTTTCACACATTGAGGCAAATGCAGTTAAAACATAACCATTGTATGGTTAGCAGGATGTTTAGATTACCTTCCAATCAAGGACTCATGTATAGTCAATTGTTAAAACATAAACATTTCATTTAGTTTAACTCGTGGCAAAGAGCATCTCTTCCTACACCTCATAACAGAGGGAAAAGAAGCACAAGTGGTGCTGAGGAGAGTGCTATATTGTCTACAGCTGAAAGACAGAGCCAGTTACAGATACTGCTCTGTATACATTAAGCACATCATCCAATCAAAGTGGGCCGGCTCCTATACTTACATTCCTGATTTTACAAATAAAGATACCAAGAGAACAAAGAAAAAACGGATAATAGGAGTAAATTAGAAAGTTGCTTAAAATTGAAGGCTCTATCTGAATCATGAAAGAAAAAAGTTGGGTTCAGTATCGCTTTAATATAGCATATTATTTATCCACCTACCAAATGTCAACCCCACTCATGCACTGGGCAGTCAGCAGTCACCTAAACCAACAAACTGCTGAGACACTTGCATTGAGTGTGTACATCTGCCAAATTACCGGTTGACAAGTTAACTTAATCCTCCTTCCAACCGGCATATTTCACATTACAGTGTGTGTTATGAATATTTGAGTTATCATAGCACAGCCATAAAGGAAAGGATCACAATGTTCACACACAGCTTTAAAAGGACAGCTCATGGCATTCACGCACAGCCTTAAATGTCACAAATGCATGGTTTATAGTACACACAGACTTCGAAGCTGAATTATCAAGCTCTGAATGGAGCTTGATGCCCCTGTTTCCCCGGGAGCCTTCAGGCTTGCTGGAAATAGCAGTTATGAAACAGCGGTCTAACTATATGATTGGGCTGATTGACACCCCCTGCTAGCGGCTGATTGGCTGTGAATCTGCAGGGGGTGGCATTGCACAAGCAGTTCACAAGAGCTGCTTGTGCAATGCTAAATGCCGACAGCATATGCTGTCGGCATTTATCGATGTGCGGCGGACATGATATGCTACATCGTATCCTGTCCATCCACACTTTAGTAAATCGGCCCCTTAGAGATGGCTCAAGGCAATCATAAACAGAGTTATAGAGATTGTATGGCATTCACACAAAGCCATGAGCTGTGATTTTAGTCTGTAAGTGTTTTTTTTTGTCAAGCTAACGGTTTGAACGGTTCCCCAATCAGCACTCTAGTCATACAGCACCTTTGTTTTAGAGAGATGATTGGAAACTATTTCAAACTGTTAGCTCAACAAAAATATTACTCACTTATTTCATGTGGGAGCAGCCAGAGGGCAGGGTATTTGAATTTCAGCGCTACATTAAAAAGTAAGTTATAGCACATCTTCATAACAACTGACAAGTTAAACTCCTTCTAAAATATCTATAACATTCCAGATTTGTTTAGACAAAGGGAAAAGTTTACTATCACTTTAAGGACTGTGTGCATTGTGTGAGGGTGTCCATGCCTTTAAGAATGTACAAGCGTAAGGTGATTTGTGCTGCTAAGGCTGTGTGTGCTGTGGTTGTGCACCTGTACCATTAAAACTGTGTGTGGTGTGAGCTCCCCCTTTAAAGTCTGCGTTTGTGTCTGTCACTTTAATACTGAGTGCCCCTTTAAGGCTGTGTGCATTTGGGTGTGCTTAAAAGCCTGTGTTCCTGCCCCTTAAAGACTGTGCATGATGTGAGATTTTCCTTTAAGGCTGTGTGCATTGCGTTTGGATGTATACTGTTATCGCTCCCTTTAAAACTGTGTGTGTGGTGTGACTTTACCCACTAAAGGTTGTGTGTGCCTGCCCCTTTGTGTGAGAAAGCGGTGAGCTGCCCTTTAAGGCTGTGCTAGGTGTGCATGGTGTGAGCTGTTCCTTTAACACTGTGCTTATGGTGCAAGTTGTCCTTTTAAAGGCTGTGCACGTGCCCCTGTCCCTTTAAGACAGAGCTTCTGTTTAAGGAGGTGTGCTTTGCGTGTGGATGCAGACTATTGCTCCCTTTAAAACTGTGCATGTAAACTCACTAAAGGTTGTGTGTGCCAAGCTGCCCTTTAAGGTTGCGCTAGTTGTGCATGGTGTAAGCTGTGCCTGTCCCTTAAAGGGACAGTCAAGTCCAAAAAAAAAACTTTCATGATTCAAATAGGGAATATAATTTTAAACAACTTTACAATTTATTTTTATCACCAATTTTGCTTTGTTCACTTGGTATTCTTAGTTGAAAGCTAAACCTAGGAGGTTCATATGCTAATTTCTTAGACTTTGAAGGCCCTTTAAAACTGTGTGTGTTTAACCACCAAAGGCTTTGTGTGCCTGTCCCTTAAAGACTGTGTGCGCAGGGGCCGAGCTGCCCTTTAAGGTTGTGCTGCATGAACATTACGGTGATCTGTCTCTTTAAGGCTGTGTGCAAAGGTGTCAAGCTGCCCTTTAAGGTTGTGCTGCATGAACATTACTGTATGGTGATCTATCCCTTTAAGGCTCTGTGCGCAGGTGTTGAGCTGCCCTTTAAGGTTGCACTGCGTGAACATTACGGTGATCTATCCCTTTAAGACTGTGTGCACAGGTGTCGAGCTGCCCTTTTAATGTTGCGCTGTGTGAACATTACGGTGATCTGTCCCTTTAAGGCTGGGTGTGCAGGTGTCGAGCTGCCCTTTAAGGTTGCACTGCATAAACATTATGGTAAGCTGTCCCTTTATGGCTGTGTGCGCAGGTTTCGAGCTGCCCTTTAAGGTTGCATTGCGTGAACATTATGGTGATCTGTACCTTTAAGGCTGTGTGCGCAGGTGTCGAGCTGCCCTTTAAGGCTGTGCTGTGGGATCATTATTTTCTCAGCAGATTGTACAGTTGTTACTGAGAGAGCTGCTTTAAGTGTCTGTGTACAGTAAACAGTAACAAATGTATAAAAACCTTTAGGCTGAGGGTTTGATACAATGTATCCATGTAGGTGAGCAGAGCTGGCTGGCTGTGAAAAGTCTATAGGGGGGAACAGGGACTTTACACCCTAAAATATGTCTCCCCTTTTTGTTCCTGGAGACACAAACACTGCAGCATTGTTGGTAGCCCTCATCTGAACCCCACACCATTTTTTTAAGTAAAATAATGCGATATGGCCGAGAAAATAATTTAGAACGCTAAACTCAGATTTGACCAATTATTTATTTTGAATTAATTTGTTTAATACCAAACTTTAAGTAGTTTCAGGAATTAGTGGTAGAAGGCAAAATTATTTCAATGGACTCGGCACAATATTACAATCATGAAAGCCAGACAGTGATTAATGGAGTAGTGAGGCTAAAATGGGAAACATGCATTGGGGGAAGGGAAGCATATATCCCACAAGGACCCTTTGATTTTGCTCCTATTGCATTTTTATATGAAACAAGCAGCTTGTAAACATTTATAGAATGAAAGTGCTGAAAATACTAAGTTAGATGTCGAATTTTGAGAACATTAACTGGCTGTTGTTGCCAAGGTAAAGATATTCAAGTATTATAGAGATAAATATTGACATTATATGTCTAAAATTTATGTTAAATTTAACAGGTGCCGTAACTGCTGTAGAATGCTAAAGGTAAAAAGGCAAATTTATAGCACATTAGGGCTAAATTACAATGGGAACGCAATAAGCAATATGTGACCGCACTAACTAGCGCACATACTACATGCTAGTTGCAAGTAAACAATTGCTCTCGAGCACTAACATACTTTGTGCACAACGGATTAATAAGTCTGAAGACCTACCATAAAGTGTAAGGGATTAAAAAAAAAAAAGCTCACCAAACACAAAAAAAACACAAAAAATAAAATGTTACAATCATATATGCACTTTCTGATAAAAATATTTTATATAAATATTAATACATTTTTGAACGTGTGTTAGGGCATTTTTATTTTAATGGGCACAAAAAAGCTGATTGCCCTTTTAAGGGCAATGCCCATACAAATGCCCCTTTAGGCACAATGGGTAGCTTAGGTTTTTTTTAGACTTAGGTTTTTTTATTTTATAGGGTTGGTCGGGTGGGGGCTTTATTTTTAACATAGGGCAATGCCTTACAAAAGGCCCTTTTAAGGGCTATTGGCCGCCGGTTTAGGGGTTAATAGGTTTATTATAGTAGTAG
>NC_069501.1:195049449-195071949 GCF_027579735.1 Bombina bombina | reverse complement strand
CTATATGGAACACTGTTATACTTTAGGTCTTACACTTTATAAGGTATCTAAACTGCAAATAATAAGCCCTGAAGAACAAAGGTTTTCCCTGTTTCCATGTTTCATTGACATTTCTGATCTCTATTGGTTTCGCCATAATTATCCGCTCTATTGTTAAGTCCAACTATACATATTTTATACCATTTTTTAACAGACAAACAGGGATTTCTTGTGATATACTATATTGGTACACAAAATAACAATAAAAAATAAATACTGAAAAATGGGGAAAATAAAAAAAAAGCATTGCAGTTTTCTTTATAATCATATTTACACAACTGCTATAGTTTTAGAAAAATACTTTAAAATAAATTAATTTGTCCTGATTTGTAGAAACTGGACAGCCCAGACTATTTACCTAGAGGTATTTTGACACTTTAAAATTGAACTATTTTATTGGCAATGGCAGAAAATAAAAGATAAAGTCATACTATTGGTATCACATAGGTGCTGACAGGGAGAAAAGAGGAGGGGTCAAGACAAAACCATTATTTACAAACAGTGGATTGTCATTTATGATATATGATCACCGTAACTGTTTGTCACAGTGATTACATTTTCACAGGGGCACTGTATTGGGCATCACTGTACTACCTCACTCCTTATGTATCCAGTAGTAGCCCACTAAGCCTGATACCAGCATGCATTGCAGGATGCCAGAATCTATTGTATACACATTAACATACTTGATTGTTACTGCACTGCACTGTTTCTGGATAACCCTACATGCAGGCATCCTGCAACAGCATGAGATACACACTGAACATTCATGTAATAATGTTATATCACAGCCTAGATTTATAAACTTTATAAAATGGAGAGATTTTTGGCAAGAAAGATTAGGAGGTATAAATGTGATTACACAAAACCAGAGAGGGCATAGGGGTCATAAGGGAGAAAGAAAGAAAGAAAGAAAGAAAGAAAGAAAGAAAGAAAGAAAGAAAGAAAGAAAGAAAGAAAGAACCCACAGAGGAAACTCTTTTCAAAATGTGTTGGATTTGTTAAACTTTATATTATTATTCTTATCATTTTTAAATTTACTGATATAAATGTTTGATGAATTACTTTACTATTTTCTGTAAAATGCTGAATTGAGTCGGGAATTCATGCCATTCCATCAACATAATTGTTGGATTCACATGCTTTCTGGTTATCTATTCTATAGAATTATTTGCTTTACATTTGATATTATGTGAGGATTAGAGCTCAGTAATAAAAAGCATTACCTTGCTATATTAAAGGGACATGAAACCCACATTTTTTTCTTTCATGATTTAGAAAAAGCATAGAATTTTAAAAACTTTACCATTTACTTTTATTTTCTAATTTGCTTCATTCTCTTGTTCTAATATGCTTCATTGTCTTGATATGCTTTGTTGAAAAGCATATCTAGATAGGCCCAGTAGCTGCTGATTGGTGGCTGCACACAGAGGCCTTGTGTAATTGGCTCACCAATGTGCATTGTTATTTCTTTAACAAAGGATATCTAAAGAATGAAGCAAAGTAGCTAATAGAAGTAAATTGGAAAGTTGTTTCAAATTGTATTCTCTATCTGAATAATGAAAGAGAAGTAGTTACAGCAGCTTGTGGTTAACTAAGGTTACTTTAGAATAACTCTTCTGTCAAAATAACATATATCTTGGTAAACTCTTTAACTGTTTCTGGTTTCTTTCACTTTTAAGAACATTGTCCATATTCTTTGTAATGGCACAAACCAGTTATATAGCCAGTGTACTTGTTGACACATCATGATGTATTGAAGTAAGCTATAGTAACATAAAATGCATTGTGAATTGTGTGAACTTAGTATGATGTTTTTCATACACGTGACCATAGCCAATTACTGTATTGCAAATTAATTAAAGATGTAAATGGTGTGGGCTTTACTACAGGGGTTTAAAGGGACATGAAACACAATCTTTCTTTTCATGATTCAGATAGAAAATACAATTTTAAAAAAGTTTTCAATTTACTTCTATTATCAAATTTGCATTGTACTAATGTTATTCTTTGTTGAAGAGATAGCTAGGTAGGTAGCGTGCACATGCCTGAAGCACTACATGACAGGAAATAGTGCTGCCATCTAGTGCTCCTGCTAATTTATAACATTGTTGCAAAACTGCTGCCATATAGTGCTGTAGACACGTGAACTTCCCTTTCTGCTTTTCAATAAAGGATAACAAGAAAACAAAAAAATGTTTATAATAGAAGTAAATAGGAAAGTTGTTTAAATTTGCATTTTCCATTTGAATAATGAAATAAAAATTTGGGGTTTATGTCTCCTTAAAACAAATCTATTTCCAGTTCTTTTATATTTCAGACACGGTAAGCTGATTACAATGCAGAGGAATAAAAATAATATTTTCACACTTTATTTTATTAACACAATGAGGACTGAATAATCTGAGCACATAAATCCCTCCTGGCCGAGAAATGAGTAAGCAATCTAATAAAAGAAATGTAAAAAAATGCATTATACAATTTAAAAGTGCCATAGACATTTCACACGTGCACACAAAATAGTTTTGAACAAATCATTTGTCAAAAAAAAAATCTTTCATTAGTTCCCAGATCAGTTCCTGGAGTCAATGGGCAAAAAATGTTAATGTTAATTCATGAACCCCCTAATGTGCTGAGGTGAAAATATTAAAGGCAGCAGAGGTACAGCTGAACAGCAGATTAATCTTAAAAATACTTAAAGGGACATGAAACCCAACATTTTTCTTTCATGATTCAGATAGAGAATACAATTTTAAACAACTTTCCAATTGACTTCTACTATTTAATTTGCTTCCTTCTCTTGTTATCCTTTGCTGAAAGGTGTATCTAGGCAAGTTCAGGAGCAGCAGAGAACCTAGGTTCTAGCTGCTGATTGGTGGCTGCATATAAACAGTATACTGATTGTCATTGGCTCACCCATGTGTTCAGTTAGAAACCAGTAGTGCATTGCTGCTCCTTCAACAAAGCATACAGAGAGGATGAAACAAAATAAATAATAGAAGTAAATTACAAAAGTTGTTTAAAATTGTATTCTCTAGCTGAATAATGAAAGAACATTTTTGGGTTTCATGTCCCTTTAAATTAGTAGATACTGCTACAAGCAAAAATGTCTTACAACTGCTGCTTCTTACTTTACACAGCCATTAAATTGCACATGATGCAGCCCACACTACAAGGGCTCCAAACAATTAGTCCAACCTTTATAGCAGCAGGTATTACTTTTCCTCAGCCCTTACTCATGCTGGCAAACAGGAGTCTATCATAAATTCAGTGCAGCTCGGTTGTAGAAAATATTTTGAAATGCTTTCCTTTTCCTGATTAAATGTAATGACATAATAGATTGCAGGTTCAGCTTTATACTTACCTTAGCCCTCTCAGCACCCAGGACCTACACTAAGAGGAGCTGAACTGCTAAGCCTCATGTTAGCGCGGCCAGGGCTTTGTCAAGAAGAGGGTCAGGTTATTGCGCTCTCCAGCATGCGTTAAGGTAATAATGTAGCTACAGGTGAACTTTTCACGAAAGCAAATGTTTAATAAAAATGTAATTTTTGTTTAATTTGAAAAGAAACGGAAAGGGAACAATAAATGAAAAAAATATATATATTTTGGAAAACGAATTTCCTTGAATATTCGCCACAAATATTTTTTTCCCCCAGCACATCCCTATTACGCAATAAAAACCCAAACTAAAATAAAACAAGTAAGAATGAAGAGAAGGTTAGGAAGCTACAAACATTTGCTGTAAATTGCACGTCTTAAAATATATGAATCTGTGCAGGCAGCTGATGTTGAAGCCCAGCTCGGCAGGGTACATAGTATACCAAATAGTGCATGGTGTTGGAAATACAGAATTGGTTTTAAAAAGTGCCAGAAGCCAAGAAGTAGCTTGAACTTCATGGTGCATTTAAAAGTTAATGTGGTTATGATACACAATAAAAGCCCAAACTAAAATAAAACACAAGAATAAACACAAGGTTAGGAAGCTACAAACATTGGGTGTAAATTATCTAATAACAGTTTTTTTTTTAAATATTTTTATTGAAAGCCATAGTTGTACAAAATGCAGGCAAAAAGTTTTAACATTGACGGCATTTTAAAGTTTGTTGTGAAAGTTGTTCTTTAGCCTTTACATTAAAACTAAATAATGGTGAAAATAAAACAAAAACAAACGTATACATTATTAACAATGTATAACAACAATAAGCATGGCTGTATTATATATAGGTATGATTTGTGATTTACCTAATTGTTCCCGATCAAAGAATTTGTCTGATACTTTAAGTTTGAGTGATACACTACATTTACGTTGTGATACAAAAGAAACTCAGTTCAAATTTTAAGTCAACATCTTAGGTGGGCTGTGTGGTAGGAGGGTTCTGGGATCTTTTTTTATGATATGTATCCATGGATGCTTGCATTTGTGCATACATATCTAAGTTTTTAGTTTTTAGAAAGTAAAATTCTTCCAGAGAAAGAGTGTGGTTACATTCTTGTAACCATTGTGGTAATGAGGGGATTTTGTCTGTTTTCCAATTTCTGGCAGGAGAATTTTAAAGCTTTTGCTAAGGATGTTAAACAGTTTTTTTGTAGGTGTAGACCATTTTTTAGGGACTTTGTTAAAGAGTCATAAACATGGGTCTAATGGAATGCTATATTCTAGTATCTTACTCGATTCTTGTGAGATTTTTTGCCAGGTGTCGGTTAAGTTTGGACATTGCCACCATATGTGGGCTATATGTCCATCGGGGGAACCACCTCTCCAGCAATTAGCAGTTTGCAGGTGGTATTTTGACAATGAGCAGAGGTTAAGTACCATCTCTGTAAGATTTTAGGATTAAGTTCAAGGAATCTACTGGAGACAGATGATTTTTTAATGAATGTATATAGATAATGAGTCTGTGAAAGAGATGTCTGTCCCTAATACGGTATTCCATCTGTCTATATGGTATGGGGTCTGTCCTGGAAGAGGTTGTTGTAGTATATTGTAAATTAGGGAGAGAGCATGTCTTGTGGGGGAGGGTTTAACATAGAAACATAGAATTTGACGGTAGATAAGAACCAAAAAGGCCCATCAAGTCTACCCATATTACATGTTACTTTTTCCTTAGGATAGCCTTATGCATGTCCCAGGCATTTTTGAATTCCTTTACAGTCTTTCACCTAGATTTGGAGTTTTGCGTTAGAAGGGGTGCGTTAGCTACGCATGCTTTTTTTCCCCCGCACCTTTTAAATACCGCTAGTATTTAGAGTTCACAGAATGGCTGCGTTAGGCTCCAAAAAGGGAGCGTAGAGCATAATTTACCGCCACTGCAACTCTCAATACCAGCGGTGCTTACGGACGCGGCCAGCTTCAAAAACGTGCTCGTGCACGATTCCCCCATAGGAAACAATGGGGCATTTTGAGCTGAAAAAAAACCTAACACCTGCAAAAAGCAGCGTTCAGCTCCTAACGCAGCCCCATTGTTTCCTATGGGGAAACACTTCCTAAGTCTGCACCTAACACCCTAACAGGTACCCCGAGTCTAAACACCCCTAACCTTACACTTATTAACCCCTAATCTGCCGCCCCCGCTATCGCTGACACCTGCATTACACTTTTAACCCCTAATCTGCCGCTCCGTACACCGCCGCAACCTACATTATATCTATGTACCCCTAATCTGCTGCCCCTAACACCGCCCATCCCTATATTATATTTATTAACCGACCGGACCTCACCGCTACCATAATAAAGTTATTAACCCCTAAAGTGCCGCACTCCAGCCTCACTAACCCTATAATAAATAGTTTTAACCCCTAATCTGCCCTCCCTAATATCACCGACATCTAACTTCAAGTATTAACCCCTAATCTGCCGACCGGACCTCACTGCTACTCTATTAAATTTATTAACCCCTAAAGCTAAGTCTAACCCTAACACTAACACCCCCCTAAGTTAAATATAATTTTTATCTAACAAAATAAATTAACTCTTATTAAAGAAATTATTCCTATTTAAAGCTAAATACTTACCTGTAAAATAAACCCTAATATAGCTACAATATAACAAATAATTATATTGTAGCTATTTTAGGATTAATATTTATTTTACAGGCAACTTTGTAATTATTTTAACCAGGTACAATAGCTATTAAATAGTTAATAACTATTTAATAGCTACCTAGTTAAAATAATTACAAAATTACCTGTAAAATAAATCCTAACCTAAGTTTCAATTAAACCTAACACTACACTATCAATAAATAAATTAAATAAAATACCTACAATTATCTACAATTAAACCTAACACTACACTATCAATAAATAAATTAAATAAAATACCTACAATTATCTACAATTAAATAAACTAACTAAAGTACAAAAAATAAAAAAAGAACTAAGTTACAAAAAATAAAAAAATAATTTACAAACATTAGAAATATATTACAACAATTTTAAGCTAATTACACCTAATCTAAGCCCCCTAATAAAATAACAAAGCCCCCCAAAATAAAAAAATGCCCTATCCTATTCTAAAATACAAATAGAAAAGCTCTTTTACTTTACCAGCCCTTAAAAGGGCCTTTTGCAGGGCATGCCCCAAAGAAAACAGCTCTGTTGCCTGTAAAATAAACATACAATACCCCCCCAACATTACAACCCACCACCCACATACCCCTAATCTAACCCAAACCCCCCTTAAATAAACCTAACACTAAGCCCCTGAAGATCTCCCTACCTTATCTTCACCACGCCGGGTATCACCGATTGGTCCAGAGGAGCCTCCGAAGTCTTCATCCAAGCCCAAGCGGGGGCTGAAGACATCCATCATCGGGCTGAAGAGGTCCATCATCGGGCTGAAGTCTTGATCCAAGCGGGCCCTGAAGAAGTCCATCATCGGCCTGAAGTCTTGATCCAAGCGGGCGCTGAAGAAGTCCATCATCGGCCTGAAGTCTTCTATCAAGCGGCATCTTCAATCTTCTTTCTTCCGGAGCCATCTTCTTCCAGCCGACGCGGATCCATCCTCTTCTACCGACGCCTACTCGCCGAATGACGGTTCCTTTAAATGATGTCATCCAAGATGGCGTCCCTCGAATTCCGATTGGCTGATAGGATTCTATCAGCCAATCGGAATTAAGGTAGGAAAATTCTGATTGGTTGATGGAATCAGCTAATCAAATTCAAGTTCAATCCGATTGGCTGATTGGACTTCTTCAGCGCCCGCTTGGATCAAGACTTCAGCCCGATAATGGACCTCATCAGCCCGATGGTGGATGTCTTCAGCCCCCGCTTGGGCTTGGATGAAGACTTCGGAGGCTCCTCTGGACCGATCGTTGATACCCGGTGTGGTGAAGATAAGGTAGGGAGATCTTCAGGGGCTTAGTGTTAGGTTTATTTAAGGGGGGTTTGGGTTAGATTAGGGGTATGTGGGTGGTGGGTTGTAATGTTGGGGGGGTATTGTATGTTTATTTTCCAGGCAAAAGAGCTGTTTTCTTTGGGGCATGCCCAGTAAAAGGCCCTTTTAAGGGCTGGTAAGGTAAAAGAGCTTTTCTATTTGTATTTTAGAATAGGGTAGGGCATTTTTTATTTTGGGGGGCTTTGTTATTTTATTAGGGGGCTTAGAGTAGGTGTAATTAGCTTAAAATTGTTGTAATATATTTCTAATGTTTGTAAATTATTTTTTTATTTTTTGTAACTTAGTTCTTTTTTTATTTTTTGTACTTTAGTTAGTTTATTTAATTGCAGATAATTGTAGGTATTTTATTTAATTTATTTATTGATAGTGTAGTGTTAGGTTTAATTGTAGATAATTGTAGGTATTTTATTTAATTTATTTATTGATAGTGTAGTGTTAGGTTTAATTGTAACTTAGGTTAGGATTTATTTTACAGGTAATTTTGTAATTATTTTAACTAGGTAGCTATTTAATAGCTATTGTACCTGGTTAAAATAATTACAAAGTTGCCTGTAAAATAAATATTAATCCTAAAATAGCTACAATATAATTATTTGTTATATTGTAGCTATATTAGGGTTTATTTTACAGGTAAGTATTTAGCTTTAAATAGGAATAATTTCTTTAATAAGAGTTAATTTATTTAGTTAGATAAAAATTATATTTAACTTAGGGGGGTGTTAGTGTTAGGGTTAGACTTAGCTTTAGGGGTTAATAAATTTAATAGAGTAGCGATGAGGTTCGGTCGGCAGATTAGGGGTTAATACTTGAAGTTAGGTGTCGGTGATGTTAGGGAGGGCAGATTAGGGGTTAATACTATTTATTATAGGGTTATTGAGGCGGGAGTGAGGCAGATTAGGGGTTAATACATTTATTATAGTAGCAGTGAGGTCCGGTCGGCAGATTAGGGGTTAATAATTGTAGGTAGGTGGTGGCGACGTTGGGGGCGGCAGATTAGGGGTTAATAAATATAATATAGGGGTCGGCGGTGTTAGGGGCAGCAGATTAGGGGTACATAAGGATAACGTAGGTGGCGGCGCTGTGCGGTCGGCAGATTAGGGGTTAAAATTTTTTATTAGAGTGGCGGCTATGTGGGGGGGGCCTCGGTTTAGGGGTACATAGGTAGTTTATGGGTGTTAGTGTACTGTAGAGCACAGTAGTTAAGAGCTTTATGAACCGGCGTTAGCCCAGAAAGCTCTTAACTCCTGGCTTTGTTCTGCAGCTGGAGTTTTGTCGTTAGATTTCAAACACTCACTTCAGCCAAGACTCTAAATACCGGCATTTGAAAGATCCCATTGAAAAGATAGGATACGCAAATGGCGTAGGGGGATCTGCGGTATGGAAAAGTTGCGGCTGCAAAGTGAGGGTTAGACCCTTACCTACACGACTCTAAATACCAGCGGTAGCCCAAAACCAGCGTTAGGAGGCTCTAACACTGGTTTTGACGGCTAACGCAGAGCTCTAAATCTAGCCGTTTGTGTTTACCACCTCAAATGGAAGTTTATTCCATGAATCCATCACCTTTTCTGTAAAAAAATGCTTCCTCAAATTTCTCCTGAATCTGCTACACTCTAACTTTAGATTGTGACCCCTTGTTTTGGCATTTTTTTTTTTTATGAAAAATGCTTTCAGCTTCTATTTTATTAAGTCCCTTCATATATTTGAAGGTTTCTATCATGTCACCTATTTCCCTTCTATCCTCTAAACTATACATATTTAGATCATAGTCTTTCTTTGTACAATTTATATTTTAAACCATGTACCATTTTAGTAGCCCTCCTTTGGACAGATTTTAGTTTATTTATATCTTTCTGAAGATATGGTCTCCAGAATTGTACACAGTATTCTAGATTTGGCCTTACTAATGATCTGTAAAGTGGCATTAGAACCTTTGCTATTTCTGCTACTAATACCTCTTCCAATTCAACCAAGTATTTTGACTGGCCTTACTGGCTGCACTGCTGCATTGTGTACCAAATTTTAAATATTCTGAAATAATCATTCCCAAGTCCCTTTCTTCTTTAGTTACAATCAGTAATGTACCATTGAGACTATAATTGGCCTTTGGATCCTATATGCATAATTTTGTTCTTAGTAATATTACATTTCAGATCCCATTTATTTGACCAGTCCT
Organism: Bombina bombina; assembly: GCF_027579735.1. Taxonomy (NCBI): domain Eukaryota; kingdom Metazoa; phylum Chordata; class Amphibia; order Anura; family Bombinatoridae; genus Bombina; species Bombina bombina. Next base: position 195,062,341 of record NC_069501.1, on the reverse strand, counting down.
CTAGTTTTTTTAATATCACTGTTCATTTTATCAACCCCTCCTGGAACATCTACCCTGTTACAAATTTTTGTATCATCAGCAAACAAGCAAACCTTTCCCTTAAGCTCACTTCCAATATAACTTATGAACATGTTAAACAAAACAGGCCCAATAACTGACCCTTGGGGAACACCACAAGTAACTGATGCCTCATTTGAATCTACTCCATTAATTGAAACCCTCTGTCGTCTATCTTTAAGCCAGCATTCTACTCACTTTACAATCTTAGCATCTATTCCAAGGCAATACATTTTGTGAATAAGTTTGTTGTGTGGGACGGTGTCAAATGCTTTACTAAAGTCTAGATATGCAGCATCTACCGCTCCTCCCTAGTCTATTATTTTAGTTACATGGTCAAAGAAATCAATTAGATTAGTCTGATATGCTCTTCCAGCAGTAAAACCATGCTGTCCTTTGTCTTCTAAGTTGTTTGTCTGAAGGAAAGACACAAGTCTTTCCTTTAAAAGAGTTTCCATTAATTTCCCTGCAATTGAGGTCAAACTGACTGGCTTATGGTTCCCTACTACCCTTTTTATGAAGAGGGACTGCATTGGCAATTTTCCAGTCTTTTGGAACAACTCCTGTTAGAAATGACTGATTAAATAAATCAGCTAATGGAGTAGCTATTACGGATAAAAAGTTCTCTTAGAACCCTTGGATGAATATTATCTGTACCCACATACTTATTTACTTTTATTTTTTATAAAGCTCTTGAAACCTCTTCCTCTGTAAAAAGAAAAGTACTACTCACATTATTATTTACAATAACATCCCTTAATAGAATCTAACTATCTTTACCATCTGTTGTAAAGACTGAACAAAAGTAATTATTTAAACAGTTTGCTATTTGTTTATCTTCTTCCACTACTCTATCATCATTCTTGAGTCTAACTATCCCTCTTTTTATTGATATATCTAAAGACGGTTTAGTCACTGCATCAGCTTTAGCCTTTCAGATTAACTGCTTTGTCATCTTTTGATGGGTTCTCCATTTTTCCTTATCCTCTTCTGAGCCAGTTTGAATTCAAATTTTTCTGTCTTTTTTGTCTTAACTGCATGTGCTACGTCTCTTGAAAACCATATTGGTTTTCTTTTTCTTTTACTTTTATAAGCAAGCTTAATACAGTGTTTAGTTGCATCTAGAATAGCATTTTTAAAATATTTCTACTGTTCTTGAACTCCTGTAATCTGTGCCATCCCTTTTAGAGATTCATCTAGGTATCTGCCCATGTAAGAAAAATCAGTTGTTGTAAAGTCTAAGACTTTTGTTTTACTATGGTTGCACAGTACCTTTGCTTGAATATTAAACCATACAAACTGATGATCAGTAGAGCCTAAGTTCTCACCCACAGACACCTCAGATACTATATCACTGTTTGTAAGTACTAAATCTAATATAGTTCCTTTAAGTGTTGATTCTTTTACTAGTTGCTCAAGATATTCCCCTTGTAAAGATTCCAGAATATATTTACTTCTAGTTGATTTGGCAACAGGTACTTCCCAGTCTACATCAGGCATATTAAAGTCCCCCACTACTATAACATTTTGTCTACAATTTCAGTTACTTTAATATTTTTTTTAACATACAGAGCAACCCCCCCCCCCCCCCCCAGAGCAGTGCAGAGAGATTCAAACAAGGTTAGAGATCTGATCTTATTTCCGTTTTGGGGATGATTTGAGATATACGAATGGCATTGTTTATGAAAGAGCCAGTCCTGGAAGGCGGAGTAACCCATGGCTTTTAGATCTGTGAGTGTTGCAGAATGTTTATAATTTCCTAAACTTTCCTACGTTTTTTGGGTGTGTAAGGCTTGGTGTGAATTCTAAGTTATTAGTCAAAGGTTTTAAGGGAGAGATTTTGGATGAGATATGTAAATATGTAATAAGGATCTTATCCCAAACGGTAAATGTTTCTTTGAGAATTTGGGTCGTGTCTTGTATGAATTTATTTCTGTCCTTTGGAGACCAACATAAGGCTCCTAGGTGGGGGGAGTTAGTGATATTGTGTTCAAGTTGCACCCAGATCTTTTTGTGAATATTAGAGAACCAGTCAGTAATGTGTTGGAGGAAGATCACTTGTCGATATTTCTGGAGATCAGGGGCTCCCAAATATCCTAAAGTCATAGGGAGATGCATCATTTTTTTATTGATCCGGACTTTTTCCAAATGAATTCAAGTATTTTGTTCTGCAGGGAAGTAATGAAGGAGTCTGGTAGTGGTATTGGGAGGGTTTGAAATAAATATAAAAGTCTAGGGAGGACGTGGATAGATCTGCGATTATATTTGAAAGGATGGGTTCATAGTTATATGTAAAAAGGTCAAGAGGATTGGGGTGAGGTGTATTCCTATGTATTGTAGTGAGTGTAGTTGCCATCTAAAAGTACATATGTTTCTGACTCTCTGTTCTTCATGGGTTGGGAGATCAATGTTTTGTATTTCAGATTTGTTCTAATTAATAAGGAAGTTTGATGAGTGATCAAAGTTTTCTAATTGTTGTATAATGTGTGGAATGGTTTTTAAAGGGTCGGTAATATAAAATAATATATTGTCTGCGTATATCTGGGAAGTTCCGAATTTTGAGGGCTAATACTTCTATTACACAAGCAAATAGTAAAGGAGACAATGGGCAGCCTTGTCTAGTGCCGTTTGATATGTTGAAGGGAGCCGATAGAGAGCCATTTACCCTTACTCGGGCTGATGGAGTAGAATACATAGTACATTTTTTATTTATACATTGTTGGCCTAAGCCCATTTTTAAAAGAATTGCTTTCAGGAACTGCCAACTGACATGGTCGAAAGCTTTTTCTGCATCAGTCGACAGAACCAGGAGTGGAATATTGGGGTTTTTGGCATATTCAATGAGGTGGACCGCTGTGATGGTATTGTCTTTTGCTTCCCTGGAAGGGACAACACCGACTTGTTCTCTTTCTATAAGATCTGGAAGAACCAGATTTAACCGATTGAAAGAGTTTCATGAATAATTTAAGATCATTGTTCAATAACGAAATGGGCCTGTAATTTTCTACTTGTGTAACGTCTTTACTTTGTTTGGGAATGATGGATATGTGTACTTCAAGGGAATGGGCAGAGAAGGGGTTAGAGTCTGCTACTGAGATGAAAAGAATGAGGAGATGAGGGGAGAGGATGTCGGTGTAATGCTTGTAATAAAAATTGGTAAAGCCAACTGGACCAGGGACTTTATCTATAGGAGGATTTTTATACGCCTAGATTTAGAGTTTGGCGGTAGCCGTCAAAACCAGCGTTAGAGGCTCCTAACGCTGGTTTTTACCGCCCTCTGGTATTTGGAGTCAGTCAGGAAAGGGTCTAACGCTCACTTTCCAGCCGCGACTTTTCCATACCGCAGATCCCCCTACGCCATTTACGTATCCTATCTTTTCAATGGGATCTTTCTAACGCCGGTATTTAGAGTCTTGGCTGAAGTGAGTTTTAGAACTCTAACGACAAAACTCCAGCCGCAGAAAAAAAACAGGAGTTAAGAGCTTTTTGGGCTAACGCCAGTTCATGAAGCTCTTAACTACTGTGCTCTGAAGTACACTAACACCCATAAACTACCTATGTACTCCTAAACCAAGGCCCCCCCACATCGCCACCACTCGATTACATTTTTTTAACCCCTAATCTGCCGACCGCACACCGCCGCCACCTACGTTATACTTATGTGCCCCTAATCTGCTGCCCCTAACACCGCCGACCCCTATATTATATTTATTAACCCCTAATCTGCCCCCCTCAACATCGCCGACACCTACCTACACTTATTAACCCCTAATCTGCCGACCGGACCTCGCCGCTACTATAATAAAGTTATTAACCCCTAATCCGCCTCACTCCCGCCTCAATAACCCTATAATAAATAGTATTAACCCCTAATCTGCCCTCCCTAACCTCACCGACACCTAACTTCAAGTATTAACCCCTAATCTGCCGACCGGACCTCACCGCTACTATAATAAATGTATTAACCCCTAAAGCTAAGTCTAACCCTAACATTAACACCCCCCTAAGTTAAATATAATTTAAATCTAACGAAATAAATTAACTCTTATTAAATAAATTATTCCTATTTAAAGCTAAATACTTACCTGTAAAATATACCCTAATATAGCTACAATATAAATTATAATTATATTGTAGCTATTTTAGGATTAATATTTATTTTACAGGCAACTTTGTAATTATTTTAACCAGGTACAATAGCTATTAAATAGTTAATAACTATTTAATAGCTACCTAGTTAAAATAATTACAAAATTACCTGTAAAATAAATCCTAACCTAAGTTACAATTAAACCTAACACTACACTATCAATAAATTAATTAAATAAAATACTTACAAATAAATACAATTAAATAAACTAACTAAAGTACAAAAAATAAAAAAGAACTAAGTTACAAAAAATAAAAAAATATTTACAAACATTAGAAAAATATTACAACAATTTTAAACTAATTACACCTACTCTAAGCCCCCTAATAAAATAACAAAGCCCCCCAAAATAAAAAAATGCCCTACCCTATTCTAAAATTAAAATAGAAAAGCTCTTTTACCTTACCAGCCCTTAAAAGGGCCCTTTGCGGGGCATGCCCCAAAGAATTCAACTCTTTTGCCTGTAAAAAAAACCCATACAATACCCCCCCAACATTACAACCCATCACCCACATACCCCTAATCTAACCCAAACCCCCCTTAAATAAACCTAACACTAAGCCCCTGAAGATCTCCCTACCTTGTCTTCACCACACCGGGTCCCGATCGGTCCAGAAGAGCCTCCAAAATCTTCATCCAAGCACAAGTGGGGGCTGAAGAGTGACGTCCATCCTCCGGCTGAAGTCTGGATCCAAGCGGCGGCTAAAGAATTACATCTTCGGGCAGAAGTCTTCATCCTATCCGGGCAGAAGAGTCGATCCGGACCGGCAAACATCTTCATCCAAGCTACATCTTCTATGTTCTTCCATCCGATGGTGAACGGCTCCATCTTGAAGACCTCCAGCGCGGATCCATCCTCTTCTTCTGACGACTAGACACGAATGAAGGTTCCTTTAAGGGACGTCATCCAAGATGGCGTCCCTCGAATTCCGATTGGCTGATAGGATTCTATCAGCCAATCGTAATTAAGGTAGGAAAATTCTGATTGGCTGATGGAATCAGCCAATCAGAATCAAGTTCAATCCGATTGGCTGATCCGATCAGCCAATCAGATTGAGCTAGCATTCTATTGGCTTAGTGTTAGGTTTATTTAAGGGGGGTTTGGGTTAGATTAGGGGTATGTGGGTGGTGGGTTGTAATGTTGGGGGGGTATTGTATGGTTTTTTTTACAGGCAAAAGAGCTGAATTCTTTGGGGTATGCCCCGCAAAAGGCCCTTTTAAGGGCTGGTAAGGTAAAAGAGCTTTTCTATTTTAATTTTAGAATAGGGTAGGGCATTTTTTTATTTTGGGGGGCTTTGTTATTTTATTAGGGGGCTTAGAGTAGGTGTAATTAGCTTAAAATTGTTGTAATATTTTTATTATGTTTGTAATTATTTTTTTTTTTTGTAACTTAGCTTTTTTTATTTTTTGTACTTTAGTTAGTTTATTTAATTGTATTTATTTGTAGGTATTTTATTTAATTTATTTATTGATAGTGTAGTGTTAGGTTTAATTGTAGATAATTGTAGGTATTTTATTTAATTAATTTATTGCTAGTGTAGTGTTAGGTTTAATTGTAACTTAGGTTAGGATTTATTTTACAGGTAATTTTGTAATTATTTTAACTAGGTAGCTATTAAATAGTTCTAAACTATTAAATAACTATTGTACCTGGTTAAAATAAATACAAAGTTGCCTGTAAAATAAATATAAATCCTAAAATAGCTACAATATAATTATAATTTATATTGTAGATATATTAGGGTTTATTTTACAGGTAAGTATTTAGCTTTAAATAGGAATAATTTATTTAATAAGAGTTAATTTATTTCGTTAGATTTAAATTATATTTAACTTAGGGGGGTGTTAGGGTTAGGGTTAGACTTAGCTTTAGGGGTTAAAAAATTTATTAGAGTAGCGGTGAGGTCCGGTCGGCAGATTAGGGGTTAATAATTGTAGGTAGGTGGAGGCGACGTTGTGGGGGGCAGATTAGGGGTTAATAAATATAATATAGAGGTCGGCGGTGTTAGGGGCAGCAGATTAGGGGTACATAGGGATAACGTAGGTTGCGGCAGTGTACGGAGCAGCATATTAGGGGTTAATAATAATATGCACGGGGCAGCGATAGCGGGGGCGGCAGATTAGGGGTTAATAAGTGTAAGGTTAGGGGTGTTTAGACTTGGGGTACATGTTAGGGTGTTAGGTGCAGACATAGGAAGTGTTTCCCCATAGGAAACAATGGGGCTGCGTTAGGAGCTTAACGCTGCTTTTTTACAGGTGTTTGTTTTTTTTTCAGCTCAAACTGCCCCATTGTTTCCTATGGGGGAATCGTGCACAAGCACGTTTTTTAAGATGGCCGCGTCCGTAAGCACCGCTGGTATTGAGAGTTGCAGTGGCGGTAAATATGCCTGTACACTCCCTTTTTGTAGCCTAACGCAGCCATTCTGTGAACTCTAAATACCAGCGGTATTTAAAAGGTGCGGGAGAAAAAAAGCATGTGTTAGCTACGCGGGTCGTTACCGACAAAACTCTAAATCTAGCCGATAGCTTTTTAAATTTCTTCTGACGAAAATCTTCGGTCTAGGGAATTTCTTTGTTCTTGGGACACTGTGGGGATATTAATGTCTGATAGGTATTGGTTTAGTGGGTGGTTGATGTCTTTGGGATCAGTTGGGCAGGCATTAAAGGATGTTTGTGGGAGATTATAGAGGGTTTGGTAGTATGTACTAAATGTTTCTGCGATTGAGGTAGTGTCATTGTGTGAGGTGTTATGGGGAGAATTGATGGTTAGGATATACGATCTATTTGTTTTCCTTTATAATTTACGTGCAATTTTGCTACACTTGTTGTCACCTTTGTAATAAGTTTGGCAGAGTTTGCAAGCCAAACATTTGCACTCTTTGTCTAGTAATTGGTTAACAGAGTCTTTCTCTATTTGTAATTCTGAGGCAAGGCATTTATCTGTAGGGTTTTGTCAAAGGCGTTGTTGGAGGTCAGAGACTTTATTAAGTGAGTTGTGTAATGTTTGATACTGTTGTTTAATGAAGTGGGATTGGAAACTCATAAGTTCTCCTCTCAGGGTACCTTTATGAGTCTCCCAAATCATTTGAAAGTTTGGAACTTAACCTATGTTGTTAGATGAATACTCTGTCAGTAACTTTCCTAATTTTTCATTGTTAAGTGGGTATGGCAACAGTTCTTAATTGATTTTCCAAATATACGTGAAGGATGAGGCTGAGGGCCATAGTATTGTACAAGAGACTATTGAGTGGTCTGTCCAAGTGGTTTGTAAAATGGAAGAGTGAGTAAGTAATGCTAGTTCATTAACATCAAGAACAAAATAATCGATTCGGAAGAAACTTGCATGTGGATGGGAGAAATATGTGTACTCTCTAGAGAGTCCGGATGTTGGATTCGCCAAGTGTCATGAACTACTAGGTCTCTTAATTGGCGTCTTATTTTATTAATTACTCTATGAGGTGTTGATGAGGTGCAATTAGAATTATCCACTTGGGGGTATATTAAAGTTGCCACCCATAATGAGCATGCCTTTTATGACCTAGTATTTTCTCGGTTAAGGAAGTAAAAAATCTGTCTTGACTTACATTGGGTGCATATGTACTGACTAAGGTGACTGTTGTGTTAAATAGTTTCCCTATTAAAATAAGGTATCTACCATTTTCTCTGTGTGTGTTGTGTAGTTGAAAAGGGATATTCTTTTTAAAAATGATTCCAACTCTTGGTTTTGACAGTGTTTGATGCAAAGTAGGAGGAGCCAAATTTATATGAAAAGGTTTTGGGTTCTCTTCCTTTAAGAAAATGTGGTTATTTAGACCTTTAGTGTTGACTGTAAGGATATTTAACTTTATTTTATCTTGTGTGGGCATTAGTGGGTGTGATCTTGTAAAGTGTTGAGGCAGCGGTAACGGTATCAGATGTGTATATTGTGAGCGTTAAAGTTTAATGGTAGTTAGGTGTAACAATATAGAGTGAGTGTTAAGTAAATGTGCATTGATGAATTGTAGCCATACATTTAGAATAAATAAACATGAGATATAAGATTTAAAGAGAAAACAAACAAACAAATTCTATTGGATAATAATCATAAAACAACACAAAACAAGTATCATCCAAGATAGAGGTTCGACAACTTCTGGGATCTACAAAAAACTATGAAATAAGGATTATTTTTTAGAAAACATCTTCATGTGGATTTGTGAGTCAGAGACTTTATTAAGTGAGTTGTGTAATGCTTGGTGCTGTTATTTAATGTAGTGGAATTGAAAACTCATAAGTTCTCCTCTCAGGGTACCTTTATAAGCCTCCCAAATCATTTGAAAATTTGGAACTATGGCCCTCAGCCTCACCCTCCACATATATTTGGAAAAACAATGAAGAACTGTTGACACACCCACTTAACAGTGAAAAATTTGAAAAGTTAGTGACAGAATATTCCTCTAACAACATAGGTTCAGTTCCAAATTTGTTTGTCCTGTAGAGTAACTGTGAGGGAGCATGTTTCCCTTCTTTTTTGAATGGTGCTTGGGCACAGGTCTGGGTATAATTGGACTGAATGATCCAGATAAGAAATTGAGTGTGATTTTCTTGCTTTTTGCCAAGCTACTTCTCTGTCAGAAAACCTGAGAAATTTTATAATGACATCCCTGGGGAGTGCATTCGGTAGAGGAGAGGATCTCAGTGCCCTGTGCGCTCTCTCTAATTCTACTGAAGGTGACTGTGGGTTTTTTGATATGTTGAAAAAGTCCTTGGAGGTAAGGTTGCAGGTCTGCAGCTTTAATATGTTTGGGGATGCCCCGAAATCATAGATTACTCCTTCTGCACCTATTCTCCAAGTCTTTGTGTTTTTCTTGAAGTAGGTCTAGCTTCGTACCTTGAGCCTTGCCTTGTGTGGAGATTGAGTTTATCATGTCATTAATGGAGTCTTGTGTTTCCTCTATTTTCTCAACTCTGTTTCCCAGTTCTTTGACATCTTTACTTATGGTAGATATTTCAGAGGTGATAAGAGTTTTTAGTGAGTCAAAATCTTCTTTTGTTGGGAAATTAGCGACGTCCTGCTTAAGTTGTGCCATATACTCAAAAGATAGTGGCATAGAGTTTTGTTTTTCTTTATATCTATATTTCATTTATTTTTTAGCGTTTTCCATTTTTTTGTTGTAAATGTGCAATTATATTACAATTCTAAGGAAATAGGTCTAGTGAATAGCCATCAATTATAAGCAACTTGTTTTGCAAGATAAAAATATATGTAAAAAGTTCATCCCTGTATACCCGATCAGATATGCAGCATCGCCTGCAAAAAAACGGCGTCGCTAATTATTTAGTGAATCTCGCGATCACATATACAGAGCCGCATACAAGTCGCCCTCTGTTTTTACTCCCATAATCTAACATAAAACTGGCGTTGGCTGTTGTTCTCACATGTTCAGCACAAGGACTTACGCGGAGAAAATTGAGAAATTTTACTCCATTTTCACCTCGCCACACATAGGCAGGCGCAACAAGCCTTGTGCTGAGTATATGAGCACCGTAACTCCCTAGAAGCCCTAACAAACACATAAAGCATGCGCAATATGTTTGTCTCAACCGCCATTCCCCCACCGCAATAACTATTAATCAAGTTTTGCGCTATGGAGGGTGCGAAACTAATGCAACAAAAGTTGCGTTATTTCATCCCCATAGCACTTTACCAATAGACTTCAATGGGAAGAGCGTGTTAGAAAAACATATTAACCCCTATTCTGCCACTCCCCGACATCTCCACCACTATTATAAAGTTATTAATCCCTATTCTCCCGCACCCCAACATCGCCAACACTATAATAAAGATATTAACCCCTATTCTGCCGCTCCCCGACATCGCCACCACTAAATAAAGTTATTAACCCCGAAACCTTTGGCCTCCCACATCACTGCCACTAAATAAACCGATTAACCCCTAAACCGCCACCCCCCCCACATTGCAAAAAACTAAATTAAATTATTAACTCCTAAACCTAACAGCCCCCTAACTATAAATTAAAATTACAATAGGATGAGAGCTACTAAATTTCTATTGGCTAAATCAGCCTATAGAATTTCGTGAGCTCTCATCCTATTGGCTGATTTGAACAGCCAATAGGATTTCAGTAGCTCTCATTCTATTGACTGATTTGAATTTCAGAAATCAAATCAACCAATAGGAATGCAAGGGATGCCATTTTAAAAAGGCTCCCTTGCATTGAAGATTCAGTGTACAGTGGCAACTGTATGAGGAGGATGCTCTGCACGGATGTCTTGAAGGATCGACCCACTCCGCGCCGCCAGAATGAAGATAGAAGATGCTGTCTGGATGAAGATAGAAGACGCAGCCTGGATAGATGAAGACCTCACCGCCTCGATGAGGACTTCTCGCCGCCTGGATGTTTGGACTTCAAAAACTATAAGTGGATCTTGGGGGGTTAGTGTTAAGTTTTTTTTTAGGTGTTTTTTTTTAGATTAGGGTTTGGGCTTTCTAAAAAGAGCTAAATGCACTTTTACGGGCAATGCAAAAGAGCTAAATGCTCTTTTAAGTGCAATGCCCATTCAAATGCCCTTTTCCGGGAATGGGTAGCTTAGGTTTTTTTTAGATTTAGGTTTTTTATTTTGGGGGGGTGGTTGGGTGGTGGGTTTTACTGTTTTGAGAGGTCTTTGTATTTTTACAGGTAAAAGAGCTGTTTAACTTAGGGCAATGCCCTGCAAAATGCCCTTTTAAGGGCCATTGGTAGTTTATTGTAGGCTATGGTTTTTTTATTTTGGGTGGGCTATTAGATTAGGTGTAATTTTTTTTTATTTTTGTTCATTTTGTTATTTTCCGTAATTTAGTGTTTGTTATTTTTTTGTAATTTAGTCTTTTTTTTTTAGGTGTAGTTTAGTTTATTTAATTGGTAGTTAGTTTAATTTTAGTTTAATAGTTATATTAGTTTAATTGTTAGTTTAGGGGTTACTAGTTTAAATTAGTTTATTGCGATGTGGGGGCTTTCGGTTTAGGGGTTAGTAGTTTAATTTATTATATTTCGTTGTGGGGGGGCTTTTGGTTTAGGGGTTTATAGGTTTATTATAGTGGCGGCGGTGTAGGGCTTAATAACTTTAGTATAGTGGGGACGGACAGCAGATTATGTAGTTAGTTTAATTTTAGTTTAATAGTTATATTCGTTTAATTGTTAGTTTAGGGGTTACTAGTTTAAATTAGTTTATTGCGATGTGGGGGCTTTCGGTTTAGGGGTTAGTAGTTTAATTTATTATATTTCGTTGCGGGAGGGCGGCGGTTTAGAGGTTAATAACTTTAGTATAGTGGTGACGATGTTGGGGAGCAGAGGAATAGGGGCTAATAATTTTTTTTAGTGGCGGCGATGTCGGAAGGGACAGATTAGGGGTTAATAAATTTAATATAGTGTTTGTGATGCGGGAGGGCCTCGGTTTGGGGGTTAATAGGTTTATGGGTGTTAGTGCACTTTTTAACACTTTGTAGCATAAAACTCATAACTACTAACTTTAGATTGTGTTACAGATCTTGTCCTTATAGGCTGCAATGCTCGCTTTTTAGCCTGCCAGAAAAACTTGTAATACCAGCTCTATGGGAATCCCATAGAAAAAACTATTTTTTAGGATTGCGGTACTGATGCTGCATTACTGGCTAAAAGGCTTGTGGTAAAGCTATACTGACAAGACTTTTAATGGCTGTGGTGCTGTTTTAATGCTGAAAATACCATATTTTCAGCGTTAAAAGCATTAAAACATGAACGCACAAACTTGTAATCTAGCTGTGTGAAAACAAAGATAAGAACCACCACTTTATAGGAACATTTATTGCAAAATTTCACATCATATATCTTCAATTGCGGTGAACAGTTATATGGAAGCCCTTAGTGCTAACTGCACGCTTCCCAGCTAATTGAACTAAAACGTTTTTTTGTTTCAGCAGTTTTAGAAGCACTTAGTGCTAAAGCACGCTCCAAATAGATTAGAGGACAAAAAAATGAACGAAAGTAAAACATCCACTTCCAATACCTATGCTTAGGCAAATTAGATTTACATCAGTCCCAAGGTATTATACTATGATGCAAAGGATCTTATCATAACGATCTTAATGCCACTTGCGAAAGTACCTTTTATCCGATCAGCCAGTGTTATGGGAATCTCACCGTCATTTAGCACACTTGCTGCTTAACTTTGAAGTATCCAGGTGTTCCAAGTAACTGCCAGTCAAAGCTTAATGTACGCCAACAAAGTTGAAATCCAGTGCAGAGTATCCAGGTGAGTTGCAATCGTTACATTTATGTTACCCTCCGGTTTGAATTCACAGCTGCTGTTTGCAACAAGAGATGTGATATTGAAATGTAGATTCCAGCGTGTGAGGTCTTCACCAAACTAACACCATGTAAGTTTTGCAAGATGACGCATTTCGCCCCTCTCACTCAGGGGTTTGGCCAGGGCTTCGTCAGATCTCTGTCAATGAGCCTAAACAGCTCTTTTATAGTGTCCATAGGGATTCTACTTAAAGCTTCTTAAAGCTATATTACATTCCGTTGGTAACTATATACAACCTTGTTATACTTAAATAGTGTGGAACTATAATTTGAAAAAGGCAACAGCATACCTACAAACCATCTATTTTGTCAATCCCTTTATTTGTCATTATTAAAAATTATATGTTATTCAGATGACAAT